>NW_026879152.1:0-25497 GCF_032173495.1 Musca vetustissima
TTAATTGCACTTAAATAAGTGAAGTTACAGCCAAAAGTACAAAGAAAGACAAATTTTGCCATTATTTTTACCCAGAAAAATCGTTTGCAAAAAGGACATACCCAATTTTGAAGAATCATTGTTGCAATACTAATGCTTGATATTTCTTATTTATGTCAAAACTGTCTAAAGTTTGCACATAATTCGCAGAGTTATCCCAATATTATCAAAGATTTTTAAAGCTATGTATATTTGATGTCGTGGGAGTGAATTTTTTTTCTCAATTTTTTACTACTGATAGTATTCTTATTTGTCCACGGTATTGAAATAAGAGGTAGTTTATTTCATCTATCAACTAATTTCCATTTTTGCCAATTTTTTATGTTTATTATTATTGGCAGCTTTAACCTAGACCCACATTTGATATTTGTCCCACATTTTGGAATTTTATATGATCTTCCATGTTTTATCTCATTCAAAATTATATTTCCATCTTCTTCCTTCACACTTCTTTATAATATTCATGCGTTTCTTTTATTCTTTTCCCCTCCAAACATCATTCCATCCTTCGATAATCCTTAATGAACTACTAGTTACGGTTACAATACATCGGCAATTAGTTAGCAGTAGATCAGAGAGTGTTGAACGACATCAATTTTTTGTAGTAACATCATTTGGCAAATAACTAACAATAACCACGAATTCTATGCAGACAACAAGAATAGGGAGGCTGGCTAGCTGGCAGGCAGGTCAGGCTATGTGTAGGAATATAAAAACGAAAACAAAATATAGAAACAACAAAAAATAAAACATGAACTGTGTTTGAACTTAACTAACCTAGATGAACTGGAAACAAACAGTTGTCAGTCTTGTCGTATGGTCAATAGAGCAGAGTTCACCAGAATGGAATAACAAACTGAACAGTAGCAACAGCAACAACAATAGGAAAAAAAGACAGAATAACAATTCTGGTAAATGATGTTAGTTGGTTCAATGGTTGGTCGAATCGCCTTGTGTCAAACCCCAACCACCCATCCAATACTTCTTCTTCTTCTTCAGAGTATTCATTGATCCAAACAGCTGGCATAGAATAAAGGATATCTTTTGTTTATGGCAATTCTATTTTCTTGTTGTTGTTGCTGTGTTATTGTTGTTATTTGTCCATCTCACTGTGTAACTGTTGTTATCTTAATTTAGTGAATGTCTACAATTGATGTAGACGGACTGACTAGCAAAAAGTACAACGGATTGTATACGAATTTTGTTATGCAGTTATGTTCGTGTGTATTGTTGTTGTATATATATTTCTTGTTATTTTTTATCCTTGTTTCAAAATTTTCTTTCCATCATTGTCTTGTTTATTTTCCTTTCATTTTTTTTCATTGTTGCTCTATTTCCTAATGTTTACTTACTCTGATACATTTTTTTCTCAATCACTCTCTCCCTTGTCATTTCTTTTGCAGGACGTCCATTGCCGAATGTTACATGGTATTTGGATAATACGGTGATTGATGAATCGTTTGAATTGAATGCCAGATTAGTTTGTGTGGCCAGCAATACGAATTTAACTCCACCGAACAACAAAGTGGTCATACTGGATGTCAACTGTAAGTATCGATTTTTGGTGTGGTGTGGTGTATGTACATATTTATGCTTTATGTTGAGTTTAAGGTTGGACAGAGTGTGTGTGTGTTTGATTGAGTAAATGTATGCATATATGGGTATTTAAGTAAACGATTTTGTTCGTTTACTAGAACTGCAGGCTATCGGAATGAATGAATGTATGTAGGTATAAATGAACGAGTTGTTCATATTGATGTGTGTCCTCGTTTAATCCTCTTCTTCGTATTTATCTGTGATTGCATTCGCTTGTGGGTCATTCACATAATATGTTGATTTTTTGTTAGTCAATTCATATTGCTGTAGATGATAGGGCTTTAATTGTGATTTTTTTTAAATTTGAGGTGTTTATAAAAACAAGTAAAACTTGCATTAAATTTGGTCGGGCCGGGACATTCAAAATCCCTAACATCGATTGGGACATGTCTATGGGGTTTATGTAAATTTTAGGTAGATTTTACATCCAATGAAAACCCTCAGTATCAAAGAATATTCAATTTGTCCCTAAGATACTGAATAATTGGGAATATCGTTATATCGGGCCTAACTCGAAACTTAAGACAATACTGACAATTTTTGGTAGGCAGATGTTTTATATAATTTGCTACTACAGCCCTGTTGGTTGTCAAATACCGACATTTGTGAAGAATCATAATATAAGGGCTACCCTGAAAAATATACCAATATTTTGTGAAGGGAGATATATATCATCGACAACAATTCCTTTTTTAGCTTAGTCTTCAATTTTTAAAACTTCAAATATTCAATCAGTTTTCAAAAACATTTATTCAAATATAACTTTTTAATAACCTACCCATCTAATCACTCTGTGATTAATTAATTTCTGTTTTACAGTTTATTTACCTACTTTTATTTAATGACTGTCTATTGACCTCTGAACCACAATAGACCCTCACTGAAAATAAAAAAAACAATACAACAGTTGTTGTTGCATTCCAACAAGCAAAAAAAACACAATTCTCTAAAAAATCGCGTGACATTTAAAACTTATTTTGCAATTTTGTTGTATTTGCACTATTCCATCACCATACAAAACGAAACTAAAGGAGGGAAACAAAAAAACAAATATTCAAAGCAAAAAACCATCATTGTAAGATCTTATTCATTGCAGTGTCTGTACGGATGCATTCTGCCAACAGTATGCGTGCTTCTGATGTTAAAGTTTAAGTGTCAACATTCAGACATTTCGTGTTCACATAAAATTTATTATTTCATTCATGCAAAATGAACTCAAACTAACGAACCAATGATCGAAACACCACATAGCACGTTTGTCATGTGGTTAAGGCATGGCGTGACGTTTTCCGTTTTTTTACAGTTAAGCCGTGAATTAAGTTTAGCTTTTAATAATCAACATCGGTCGATAACTTTGTTTAAAGAAGGTTAATCGTTTTGTAGCTATTTTTGCTTTTCAAAATAAAGAAGAAAAAAAAAATAAATAATCGTAAACAAATGTTGTGTGTCTGATGTTGTCCAATAGGCTTAGGGAGTTTCAGTTGTCACTGAAATATTCGATAATTTTTTTATCGCAATTTAATGATTTTGTAGATTGCAAATGAATGGAGAAAGTCGAAGTTCAAATTAGTATTTATACCCTACACAACTATGTTGTCAGGGTATTATAGCTTTGTGCAGCCCCAAATGTTTGTAACGCCGCGAAATATTGGTCCTAGACCCACCTTTAAGTATACCGATCGTCATATCTCGACTAGCTGAGTCGATCTAGACATGTGTGTCCGTCCGTCCGTCCGTCCGTCTGTCCATTATAATTTGTAAACACGATACAGGCCACAGTTATGGACCAATCTTCACGAAATTTTGCATGTAGGATGGGTTCTGGCCAATGAAGACCCCTATTGTTTTTGGAAAAGATCGGTTAATATTTAGGGGATGAAATGGACCAAATACTAAATTTTTGTCGGTTTTTCTGGTCGCTCCAGAGGCCGCAATTATGGCCCAAACACCGCGAATTTTTGCATGGAGAAGGGGATCGGGTCAGAGAATAAGCATGCTTGTTTTGATAAAGATCGGTCAATATTTAGCGGGTCAAATGGACCCTGACTTTTGTGTGAAAAATGACAAAATTTGTATTCTATGGCATACATATTTACTCCTGGAGGATGTAGACCCCAGGAGTTGATAGCATATCCAAGAGGAGTGGTTGGCCTTTAAATTGATACCAAATATAGTGATGTATCTACTCAGATGTGGGAGTTACAGTCAAATATTTACAGGTGCTTACGTATTCAGATATTATTCAGTAACCCATTACCACATTAGAGGGAGAAATATCGCGCTGATGGCTTTGACATTTTTCATGAAGTTCCAGTTATGGTCAAGAACAACGCCTACAATTTTCGGTGATGATCAGATTAAAATTTTGGGATGAAATGGACCGAAAACATAATTTTTTGTGTGTTTTCGAGTAGAGTATAATCCGAAAATCACAACACAACCCACCGTGATATTACTCAGACTCGGAATAAACATCCTCAGAAAGTTAGAGTTCGGGTTAGTTGTGTAGGGTATCGCATGGTCGGCCCCGTCCGACTATACTGCACCGCTCACTGGTTATTTATTTATTACACCCTGGGGCGTATATACTTGCTCCTGAAGGACATATACTCGAGATGTTGATAGTTTGTCTAAGATGAGTTGTTGACCTTCAAATTGATACCAATTATATGGCTGTATGTACTCCCATGCGGGAGTTATACGTAATTAAGTAAAGATGATTATGTGCATATTATTACTATTACTCCATTAGAGGACGGAAATGTCGCGCTGATTGCTTTAAAATTGTACATGAAGTTCCGATTATGGTCAAGGATTCCGCTTATAATTTTCGGTGAAGTTGAGATTTCATTCAGGGGGTGCAATGAACGGAAAACTTTAATTTTGTCAGATTTTCTAGTCGCTCTAGAGGCAATTATTATATGCAGAACATCACATATTTTACAAGGTAAAGGGGATCTGACAAAATACTTAAAGCGGCTGTTTAGGTGATGATCGGTCAATTTTCTGAGGGTCAAATCAACCAAAACCTAAAGTGACAAATTTTTTATTTTATTGCGTAACAATTCACTTCAAGAAAAAACATTTTGGAAAATATGCAAGACATAGAAAGATGAGTTGTTGATCAATAATCGGTACAAAGGGTGCAAATATCACGAAATATTGCCCTGGCTCAGAATATAGAACCGCCGAAAGTGTACTTTTCGTGGTAGTTGTGTAGGGTATCATATGGTCGGCCCCGTCCGACTATACTGCTCCGCTCACTGGTTTATTCATTTATTTATTTTTTTCCTTCTGTAATTAGAGATAGCTGTAGTGGTTAGTTTTGTTCCAAAAACTGGTCTAATTTTAATCCAAAAAATATATTAATATAGGAACGAAGCTATCTATCATCTATTGAATTTCGCAAATTTTGTATCCATTAATATTTTAAAACCTTGATAATTTTTTTGGAGGTCGTACCAAAATGAATGGTCCGCTTCTCTCCATCTTCGAATTATGATTAGTGTTTTATTAAAGTAATATAGGTTACTGCCGATCCCAAATGTTCTGCAAAATAAAGAAATTGTACATTCGTCATCTGTATCTCTATACTCTCCACTATAAGGTGGAGTGCATATTAAAATTTGTCCTGTCGTTTGCAACATCTCAATCTCTTGTCATAGCCCCCTTTAAAAATATTCCGCACCAATGGAGGTATTTTGTCGCTTCCTTCATTCCTTTTCAATTCCCTTAAGTCGGTTATTTTGAGAATAGTATCATTCGAAGGCTTCAAAAAGCTGGGCAGTGGCTTAGGAAATGTTTGACTTTTTTTGCTTTCCCCACACGCTCTACACCTGCTGCTTTGCCCATTGTATAAATGGGTTATAAGGGTCCCATACAATTCTAGCCTAATTGTTTTAGAGGATAAAAATTAAAGTGGTTGTAATTTGTTACCCGGGGTTAAAAACATCCGTATAAAAAAATATTCCATATAGGTACTAATTTTAAATATTTTTATGGTTCGAGACGGATTTTTCAACGATTCTAATCAGAAAATACCTCTTGACAGAATATTTCTACATCGTTTAGCATAGCTGTTTTAGCATAGCCTCCAAATAAAAGGTCCAACCCAGTTACGACACTCATAGATGCATTTTCAAGTGGATGCAATTTGCCATTTTGAAGATAAAACCAGTGAGCGGAGGTGACATAACTGCCATTGAGCATTTAATTTCTATATTCCGAGTCTTGGTAATATTTCGCGATATTTGCGCATAAGATTAGAATTTTGGTACTTAACAGACAAAAGTCTCTGTTCATTTGAATAGCTATGCTAGATCCTTGTAAATATTAACTTGTAACTTCCACATCCGAGTAGATAGAACAATAAAATTGGTAACAATTTAAAGGCAAACCACTCCTATTGAATATATTGTCAATATATTCGATCTATATCCTTCTGAATGCAAATTTTGCCACTTTTTACACAAATGTCAGGATCAATTTGAACCCCTAAATATTGCAGAATCTTGATCAAAAAAGGCATAATTGCGGCCTGTGGAGCGATCAGAAAAACGGAGAAAAAAGTTCTTAAATATTAAAGGATCATTCTCTGGCCAGAACCGGTCCTATATACATAATTTCGTGAAGATTGCCCCGTAAGTGTGGCCTGTATCGTGTTTACAAATTATATTTATTTTTACTCCGTATTCACCAACGGAAGCAGCTGTGATATGACATTCTACAGAATATGTTCAGTATAGGGCCATAATAAAAGTTGTATGGGCTCCTAGCGTATGTTATGTATTTTGAAAGCGCACGTCATGGTATCAAATGTTCAGCCGAACTTAACGAAATTGTAATTGTTTTCCAATGTTTTTCCGTGTTCTCTATTATCCCGTAATTTATCTGAAATGTCTCCCTAGGGACACATTTATATGTAGGCCCAGAATACGTTTAGAAGGTCAGATACTTTATTTAATCAATACCTCTGATAAATCTTGTCTTCAGAGAATGCATATGTAGTAGGTATTTTAAAAATACTTTTATCGATGCCCATAATATATAAAATCCTATTCTTTCTTTTCTATAAAAAAAACTGCGTTTTACTTTATAGTGCTCCATTAAAATCCTTTTCAGTGTATTAACTCTATAGGGCCCTATATGTATAGATTGTCAGCATTTCATCTATAGAGATTTCTATCAAAAGTTTTGTGCTTAAATTCTGAATACAATTGTTGGGCTTTCTATATATAGGAGACCATAGTAGGTCCTCCAGCATTATTAGGTTTCCTTTTCATAGAGCAGATTCCAAAGGTCTTTCTATAAGAAGGATTTCCTTTCTATAAGACCTCAAAGATATTTAATACATATCAGTATTTTTTTATGCCGAAGACCCCTTTAAATATTTACTACAAACTTCTTTAAAAAAAAAATAAATATTCTTAATATTCTTTAAAACAAATAATTTAGTTTCTTTGTCGAATTGATCTCAGTGAAGTAATTGGGGCCCCTAGAGTATTTTTTCGCTTCTATTAACCAGTGTACATATTTGCCCATTTTTTCACACACAAGCATCACCGAATCACTGAAAATAAACAAAAACCATATTTATGTAAACGTTTTAAAACCAAGTTCAACAACATAGATAATTAATATTAATTCGCTGCTGTTTTTTTCTTCTTCTCTTTTTTCTAGTAAAACCAATTGCTGTACATATAATGACAAAAGACCGATTTGTTTCGGCCGATCGCACATATGACATCGAATGCAAGTCATCCGGTTCAAAACCACAAGCCGTCATTACATGGTGGAAGGGTAATAAACAATTAAAAAAGCTAACAAAAAATGTAAGTGAGCAAACAAAATCAAATAACAACAACAGCAACATACACACAAAGTAGAAGTGATAAGTAATGTTGTTTTTTTGCAGACAAAAAAGACAATAATTATTATGTTTTAAAAACAGACAATTACAAACACCAATAAAACATTGAAAAAAAACTTAACAACATACTTTAGTTAGTTAAAAGTACACTCATAATACAATTGTAGGAAAAACCAATCTGCGATACTAGAATATTAATGTAATATTAATGAAAACATGAAATAATTAGTTTAATTTAAATGAAATTAATTAGTTTTTGTAGAAATTTTTTAACATCACTTTTTACATGGTTTTAAGTTATTACCCAGTTTTTTTCCTTCGTTTTATATCATCGACTGAATAATGGCCACCGTCACTAACAGCTGATGCTATTAAACGGGTCATTCATACAAACGATAATGATGAATAAGCGAGAGACACGAACGAATACTCAGACACACATACACCCACACAAAAGTGAAGAGAGCATGGAAATAGTGACATTAAATGAATACTCATAAAATCAAAATGACCCACATTAAGGACAACCCACTAACACAGATATACATCAGAGTAGCACATATTGTGACATATTGTCCTGAACTGTGACTAATAATAGCCAGGGCACACACCACACTACACCACACCCCAGCCCCTCTCAGCCACCTTCACACCCACGCTGACACTTCCATTTATAATTTGCACACCCTTGACGCTGTCACTTTATGAGTGTGTGTTGTTGTTGTTGTCTGCACTTTTCCTTTTTATAATAACAATAATAGTGGCCATTCATAAGTCACTGTGATAGTTTACTGTGTCAATAACTGCTGCCACTACTTATACTATGGTCGACAATATTCGTTGGAAATATTTTGTTAATTTACCATTGTTTCTGTTCTTAATTTCTTTTCATATATTTCCATGACCACCTTCACCACTACCATGTGTATTCCTCCCACCCATCCACCGGCAATCGGTGTCGTTTTAACAATACCACAATACATGTTTCCAGTTTAATGAACCCGACAATCAATCCTTAAGTATATTAACATTCACGCCTACCCGAGAAGATGATGGCAAATACTTAACATGTCGAGCGGAAAATCAATTTATTGAGAACAGTGCCATTGAGGATAAATGGCGTCTGGTTGTACACTGTAAGTATGAAATATATATATATATATATATATATTTTAATTTGCAAATTAGAGAATATATATTAAATTTATTTAAAAAAATATTTAAAATACTCGAATCGTATATATCCAATATTTTATAGAATTGATAAATGTATGCTATTTATTAAAAAAATTGAAAGATATTATTTCTCTGTATAACGACAATTTTTATAAGGCCTATTTTGTAAAGGAGATCCTTAAAGAACAACAGATTATGGAAGACTACCGTATGTTGAAGATCTGTGGTAGGTCTCCGTTCACTAATAGATATGTTCACTTTAGAAGTTCTCTGGAAATTTTTCAAATATAAGTCCTACAGAAGGTCATATAGAAACAATAAGCAATTTTTCCCTGGAAATATTTTTATTGAAAATCTTTGGTAGGCTTTCTATCTCCAGATGACTCTTTACAGGTCATATACCTATAGAAAACCCCTGGAATATCTTTCTACGGAGGACTTTGAAAATATGTTTTATATAAAAGATTTATTGAAAAACTTTTAGCTTCGAAATATATAAGGAAATATTTATTTAGTTAAAAATCTCCTGAAGGCGCCATCTAGATTTATTTTAAAGAGAGAAACTGAAGATATCTAGACGATATTTTCGCTCTTCGCGATTGATTGAATGATCAGAAAAAAAACTATCTCTAAATAGTTTTTATTCATTTCAATTCCCCTCGAAGGCTTTCTTCATTTAGAAGACATCAGGACGAGATTCTCTCTCGATGGGCTCAGATAGGTATTGTGTAGAAGTTATTCAGAAATATTAGTTTTGTATTCTTTTGGAGATCGCTGGTAGATTTTCATTCTACCAGTGGCATGCAATTCGTAAAAACCAATTTATGGGTGACTTTCACATGGTATTTTATATTGAAGACAGTCCTGGCGGACGTTTTAATTTCAGAATATATATTTTCTTTAGAATAAGTAATAAAATAAATAAATAAATCTTAACAGACTTCTTTCTCCAGTGGCATGCAATTCGTAAAAACCAATTTATGGGTGACTTTCACATGGTATTTTATATTGAAGACAGTCCTGGCGGACGTTTTAATTTCAGAATATATATTTTCTTTAAAATAAGTAATAAAATAAATAAATAAATCTTAACAGACTTCTTTCTCTAGTAGACCTGTGGAAGAGTTTCGTGTTTTAGAACACGGGTTTCTCTCTCCGTAAGACCTCTAAGCATCCAAAAACCTCAGTTCAATCTTCTGCGAAAATGCAAAATATCTCGGCTTAACATTTGAAGATCCACTGAAAATTTATTTAAAATACCTCTGTGCAAGATTCTCGCAGGCATTCTATTGGAGTACATTGATAGGATTTATTTCGTTTTTCGAAAATACCTCTTGATGGGGTTCTCTCCCTAGAAGACCTCACATAAATCGTAAAACCTCAATCCAATATTTAATGAAAATGCATACTGACGGCCTTGTGAGGAAAATTTTTTAGAATGACTATTGATATACTTCTTTCTCCCTCTCTCTCTCTCTCTCTCTCTCTGGAAGACATCTGGAAGAGTTTTGTGTGTTAGAACACGGTTTCTCTCCGCAAAACCTCTAAACACCCAAAAACCTCAGTTCAGTCTTGTACGAAAATTTCTATTATAGAAAGCCATAATACCCCTGGAAAATTTACTATCTACAAAATATCTCGGGATAGCCTTTGAAGATTCACTGAAGGTTTCTTTAAACGACCTCTGTGAAATATTCTCGCAGCTATTTCGTTGGAGTACATTTGTAGGATTCGTTTCGGTTTTTAGAGTTTTTTCTCTCTAATGCTTTTTCCTCTAGAGAGCCTCTTATTGATCCACAAAACCTCAGTCCAATATTCTATGAAAAAGTATTTAGTAGATGGACTGAGTATACAGGATTTCGAAGATTTCTATCGAAGATCTTAAAGATTTTTACAAACTTAAAAAATCCTTCAAAAGGACTACGATTTCCAGTTAAGCTTTTACAAGGTCTTCTCATTCAAAGCGATCTCCAACATTTTTTCAGTAGAAGTAATCCAAAAGGTCCTTTATTTATAGAATATCTCAGAAGGATTTCCAATTATAGAAATGTCGTCTAAAGCTAATTACTTCGAAACATCTTTTATCTAAAGGTGTTCTCTTAAAGATTTGTTTTTTTAAATTTCAACCTTCTAAAAGGACTTTCTATTTCATCAGACCTTTTTATGAGTAATGTGATTCAAGGGTTTCTTAGTATCCCAAAAGAGGTTGTCTCTATAGGACTTTCTTCTAATGAACGTCTCTTGAAAGTTGTATAATCCTCCATCTATAGGTGAGATCTGTTAGCTCCTATTTTTTGTAAAAGATCTCTGTTTTGTGTTATATTTATCTTGAAGGCCTTCTGGCAATAGGCCTGATGGATCCTCTTCAAATGTAGAAGTTGACGATATATTTTATATATTACCTTTAAATGCATGAGGACTAGAGAAAAGAAGTCTGGTCCTTTTAAGAACCCAAGATATTTCAGATAGTTATAAACAAAAGTATACTTAATAAAGAATATCCTCAAAATCGTCCACGATCCACTGTTCCAATCTACAAACATTTCTTTGTCTTGGTAGGAAAAATAAAACACACACACACCAACAACTTCCACCATTTACATATATAGAAAAGACATTTTACTTAATTTATTTAGCGGATAGACACAAAGGCGGTTGGTGAATGAATACGGGGTGCAAATTGCAACAAACGACATAGTCTGCTCTTTAGCAAGACAAGAAGGAAGAAGAAGAAGAAAAAATCGGCAAAGGAAAGACATGAAGAGGAATATAAATTAACATAAATAAATTTACACTTTGAAAAGAGGGAGCCACACACACACAAAACAACTCTTGGAAAGCCACTCATCACACACACACAGATTCAAAGAATACAAAAAACAACTCTCTTTCTCTCATATGACCCCAGAGACAACAAATTACCGGGCATACTTGTTGTTGTTGCTCCTGCTGCTGTTTTTGTTTTCTTCCCTGTCCAGACCGGGCGACCATCCATACATTCACATTCATTCAAATACTTTGGGTAGGTCCAAGCAACAGCCACAAACAAACTGGCCCCATTTGACCGTCTGTATTTACTTGACAATGGACTCGACTTGACTCTCCCGACGACAGGCTGCTATCTCCGCTGCTCTGGGTGAGTGTGTGTGTGTGCCTGTGGTGGCGTTGATAGTGGTCCCATATTCAATTTAATTCAATTGCAAAGCTTTGTAAATGCCCCTTAATGATATTATTTTTTCATACAGTGTATTGTGTGTCGTGTCGTTGTCCTACAAAGTCCCTCTCGTCCGTTCGGTCTGTCCCTACAAATACCAAAACATGGGAAAAACAGCGCACATACAACACAATCGAGGGACAAACATTGAGAGCTGTGATTAGAATTGAAATTGGCCAAGTTTGTAATAAAAATAAATTACAACGTTTTTGCATTTATAGACAACAACAGCAGCAGCAACAATAACAACAACATTGTTGTTGTTGGTTTTGATGATGATGATGACGAGGACAACAACGCCAACAAAAATACAATAAGAGTAGTAATAACAACAACAGAAGTTTTGTGTATGGCAAAATTTCTATTGTTTCTGTTATTGTCATATTGAGCATTTTAAAACAAAACGAAAAAGCTAACTGAAAATAAAACAACAACAGCAAAAGAATTAATGATAATAATGGGGACACAAATATTAGTCAGAGTGGACCAACCATTAGGCAAATCATGCTTCATTTTCATATGGCAGGCAAAATACGAATGGAGAGAAGTGACAGGACTTTTTTGACACAGCACACCTAAATACAAACATGGAACTTTTTTTCGTTTCAATTAAAATCAGCGAAAGCCTTTGTCAAAAATTGACAAATATGTCTGAAATGATTTTCAACGGGATTTTTTCTAGTTGAGGAAAATATAATAGGCCAAATTTAAAAAGTTCGAAAGGCGATCAATTTATTTGGAATTTAGTAGGCAAGGAAAATAAATCTTGCAGATCAGAAAGAAATTCAGTTTCCATGGGTCAAACCTATAAGGAAAAAGTGCATGCTTTTAGGAAGAAAATTAACCGTTTAGTTCTAGAAAACATCCTTTGTCTACTACACCTCTGTACAATAATATTTAATATAGAATTCAGGAATATAATAATTAATGTAGAGCTTTAAAAGTTTACTCATAAATTTCCACTATTCATATGCTATATAACTGTAAATCCTAAATTTTAACGGCATCTCCTAAATTTCGGGTCTGGTCTTAAAGATCGGTTTAGCGCCATTTGTGAAGTACCACACATTTCCGCATTTTGGTGAGGTTTTCCTACCGAATCTGAGTTCACATTGTGAGTCATATCTTCCTATCAAAAAGTATTGCTGTAGGTCAACGTTTGGGTATAGAACCCATACATCGGTATCCCCTGTTTTTCTGTATTTTGAGAATTTCAACCGAGATTTTACATCGCCCCATCAAAAAGTCACACGTCATTTTCGATATGTTAAAGATCGATCAATTTTACCACCTGGTATCTGTGGTTTGGTATTTCCTATTTAACATATAAAAGCCTCGATCGATGTTACCTATTTGGAATATTGGAATTGACAGCCAGAAGCCTGAGGTTTTAAATAGTATTTTTCAAAGAAAACGGCAAAAACTGAGAATTTTTTAAAGGATTAA
This sequence comes from Musca vetustissima, assembly GCF_032173495.1. Lineage (NCBI taxonomy): Eukaryota > Metazoa > Arthropoda > Insecta > Diptera > Muscidae > Musca > Musca vetustissima. Next base: position 13,341 of record NW_026879152.1, read on the forward strand.
CACTTTAAGAAGCATCACAGATATAAGCGTGGATTTTTAAAGTATATTTTTCAAAGGATTATCTCAGCCAAAAGCGGGAATTTTTTAAGTACTTTTCAGAACCATAAGCTTGATCTTTTAAGGAATATTTTCCGAAGAATTTTCATAACCACAAGCGTGGATTTTTTAAAGAATATTTTCCGAAGAATTGTCATAACTAGAAGCATGGATTTTTTAAAGAATAATTTCTGAAGAATTTTTATAACCAGAAGCGTGGATTTTTTAAATAATATTTTCCGAAGAATTTCCATAACCAGAAATATATATATATATATATATATATATATTCCGAAGAATTTTCATAACCACAAGCGTGGATTTTTTAAAGAATATTTTCCGAAGAATTGTCATAACTAGAAGCATGGATTTTTTAAAGAATAATTTCTAAAGAATTTTTATAACCAGAAGCGTGGATTTTTTAAAAAATATTTTCCGAAGAATTTTCATAACCAGAAATATATATATATTTATATTTTTGAAAAATTTTCATAAACAGAAGCATCTTCATAATCAGAAGCTTGATTTTTTTAAGAATATTTTCCGAAGAAGAAGCATCGATTTGTTAAAAAATATTCTCCGAAGAATATTTATACCAGAAACATCGATGTTTTAAAAGAATGATTTCTGATTGAATTAATATTTTTCTTATACGATGAATTTTCTTATTAATTCGTAAACTATTATCCCCCTATATTTCTATCAGGTTATCTCACTCTACAAGCTTTGTTTAAATTTCTCTACACCTAATCGAATAAATTTTACATAAAAAAATAATAAAATATCTTTACAAACATTCCCATAGCTATTTACTAAAAGCTACATTTAATTGCACTACAACCCTTCTTGGTTTAACACATAGACAAGTGCATACTTCTGCACAAGTAAACTATTGTGCTGACCACAATTCTCAAAGGAAAATGGGATAAAACTTCTACAATTACATAAATGTTTATATGTACAACTATGTATGTTATGCGAATATTATGGAATAAAAATATCTTTTAAATCACTTATCGCACACAATACACAAATTGATCCCAATTGAATTGTGGTCATAATAATATTCTTCTTCGGTTTAGACATGTCTGTTTTTGCCAAATGTTTTGTGTTTTTAGAAGAAATAAGATAACAAAGAAATTAAAGAGGGGAAAATAAAAAAAAAAAAAAAATAATTGTTATTTTGCAAAAAAGAAAAACTACAATTCAATAGAAGAGTTTCCCTTTTACACTTATGTTTGTATATTTTTAGTTGGTATTGTTGTGATTGGATGGCCACTTATCTATGCAAAGTAGGGTTGTCCAAGACAATGGCTCACAGACATAATTTATTTGGATACCCTACATTTGCAAATGAAAAAAAAAACACACTCTATAAATTGTAGTTCTCCAATTAAACCACTGATAGTTTTCAAATATCAGAAGTTTATTTTATTAATATGGTCATTTAGAATTTTTATTAATTTTTGGAAACCAAAAACTTAGCATATAAAATAAGAACTTGTAAACAATCAAAAGATAGTAATGGGCCCAATTTTCTCTCAAATATACGACCTCTCTCCATGCCTACTTGTCATGAGTTTTGTTCCATTTATAGGTGTTTAATGTATTTCCCCATTCTAATATCATTGTATTTTTAATTGAGTCACTGTATTTCAATATAGATTTCAACCAATTTAGTTTTCTTGTATTGCATATACATATATATTTTTTTATAAAAATACAATATCTACACAATACAAATATTACCCATTAAAAACATTAAAATGAGAATATTTGAGGTCGCTAGGCTTTTGCTGTTGTTGCTGTTATTATTGCGACCGATTCTGGTATTGGTGTTATTGTTTTTTTTTCTCCCCCCACTGAAACTTGTAAACTTTGGTGTTGATATGTTTCTGTTAAATGTCCTCAATATTATGGCAGGGAGTCTGCACCAGGCAACCCCGTCGTGTTATTTTGTGATATGTGTTCTGTTGTTGTTGTTGTTTTGTCGTCCTCTGTTGACAATTTATTTTAATATCACCTCTAAATGTACACGCGCCCACACACCAACACACATACTTATACACAGTGGTATATAACAATTTAGCCACATTAAATACAGACTGTGGCTTTGGCAAAATGTTTGCAAATATGATTAGACAATGGGGTGTAACGAAATACGGGATAGAATTATAAGAGTCATAAGGGTGGACTTGTTGCAAACATTCTTAAGGGTTTTAAGGGACTTCCTGGTAACTTGTTTATGAACATAAATATTTTTCAAACAACGTGTGAATTTTAAACGTGGTTTTTTTTAAAAATATTTGGTAGTATTTTCTCCCCTATAATAGAGGATTTTTCCAAGGACTTCCTTTTAAAGAATTTGTTTCAGCAGCGCTTCCTGACCTTTAGGTGTTTTCAAAAGAGTTACTGTCTTGAAAAATATTTTTCAAAGGACTTTTTATCCTATAAGCGTACCCTTCAAAATATTGTTCAAAAGACATTCTTATCGTAAGCATCCCACCCATTCCAGATTCTTTGACCTTTTTATTAATATGTAAAAAAACTTGCTAGAAATTTTTAGAAGTTTTTGTTAAAGGACGTTGGAATTTTTAGGAACATTTTTAAAATAATTACTTAACTTTAAGACTGTATTTAAAAAAAAATTAAAAATTTTAAAGAATTTTTTAGAATATTTCTTAAAGGGCTCCTGCTCCTTTGAGCGTGGAGTCTTAAATGTTACTTTTGAAAGGACGTTCTTTTAATTTAATCGTAGATATTTTAAGAATATTCTCCAAAGGACTTCCTGCACTTTAAGCGTGGATTTTTTATGAATATTTCTCAAAGGACTTACTTACCTTATTTTTCTTTTTAAATGCCATTTTTAAAGGAGGATTCCCTGAATATTTTTCGAAGGACTATAAGAGCAAGATGTGTGGTTTTCGATGGAAAATATCGGATTTTTTATGAATAGTTTTCAAATGGCTATTAGAGTGAGAAGTGTGGATTTTTAAAGAATATTTTTAAAGGATTATCACTACAGGAAGCATGGATTTTATAAAGAATATTTTTAAAGAAATTAAAGATTTTTTAAGAATATTTCCCAAGGATTATGAAGACAAGAAGTGTGGTATTTTATATAAATGTTCCTAAAGTATTATCAAGGCAAGAGGCATGAATTTTTTAAAGAATATTTTTAAATGATTATCAAGACCAGAAGCGTGGTTTTTTTAAAACAACATTTTAAAGGACTATCAAAGCATTAAACGGCGATTTTTAAAGAATATTTTTCAGGGATTATTAAGGCAAGAAGCGCGGATTATTTAAAGAATATTTTTAAAGGACTATCAAGACAGGAAGCGTGATTTTTTAAAGAATATTTTAAAATGATTATCAAGGCAAGATTCGTGGATTATTTAAAGAATAGTTTAATAAAATTATCACTACAGAAGTGTGGATTTTTTAAAAAATACTTTTAAAGGATTATCAAGGAAAAAAGGGTTGGGCTTTATAATAACAATTTTTGAAGGATATGCAAAGCAAATGCCATGGATTTTTTAAATATTCATAGCAAAAAGTGTGGATTTTTTAAAATAATTATACAGTTAAGGATTAGCGATCGAAGTGGAAATTTTTTAAAAAATCTTCAAAATATGATTTGTTTTAATTTAAAAAAAAATAAAGGATTATATGCAGATTTTTGAAATTAACTCTTTGAAGGATTATATGAGGTGTATTGAAAATAATTATCCAAAGGATTATCTAGTAGCTATCATTATTTTCGTCGGAATATTATAGCTTTTATTGTGTATATGTTTTCTTTTTTCTAAGATAATTTTCAACATTGTTACTTCCGATAATTGGCTCAACAAAATAACCTTCCAAAATGCCAGACATTCAACCAAATATTTTCTACGATTTAAATGTTTTGGAATATTGAACAATTTATTTACAATGTCTACGACTATACAAAATCTAATTTTACATTGTGGCCTGGCACAATTTAACGCCATTTTACATATTTTGTTTTGGCCAACTTACCCCTTGTGGATGACACAGGGTTCACTTTTGGGTTTTTGTATTGAAATGACAAAAAACCCACGAACAACAACAATTTTATTGGTTTCTGTGGACAAATATTACTGAATTATTTATGTACTATATACACATAGCAGACACCATTAAACACACACACACACACCCGCACTTAGAAATTTTTAACTAACGTTCAACGGCCCAGGCCGGCCGCCGTTCAAAGTTAACAATGAACGTCATTCATGCACTCTATTGTTTCAGTGTCAAGTGCCACCAGAAAATTCTAAATTTTATTTTATTATTATTTTTTGTTGCTGTTGTTTGTTTTACTTTCTCCCTGAGCCCTCCCCCTGTAGTTCAATAAACCGTTGTGCTTCACCACCATCCATCCATTCGTTGGCGTTTCATAGTTTTGTATTTTATTGTTGCTTTGGTTTTTCATCGGCTAACAATTCATTCTAATTAAACATAAAATTCCATTTTCCTGTTGTTGTGTTCCATTACAATTACTATGCGGTCAACACCAGGACCTTTTGTTTTTCGCCATACTGTTGGTAGATGTTGCTGTTGCCATTGCGTTCGGAGGCTGTAGTAAACTGTAATGTGTTGGTTAGCTTGTGTTGCGTTGCGTTGTGATGTGTGTGTTTGTGTCCAGGGAGAGGTTTTTGTTGTTGCTGTTGTTGTTATAGAGTTTCGTTGATTTGGCTATTTTAAGGATTAGTCAGAAAATTCATTAAAATTAAGTGGCATTTTGAATGCTGTTGTCGCCGCCAACAGCAGCAGCAGCTATGGCAATGTTTTTGTTTTTGGCTTTTTCCTGCTCTACTATTTGCCATTGACAGGCGTTAGGTATTAGCAGCATTTAGAAAATTGTTCCATTGTGTAATTTTGTTTCTATGCAATGAAGTGACGCTGAAGCATTCATTAATGTTCTCATTTCTAAATGAACTCTGTTCATCAAATATTTCATTCAATATAAAATCCTTAACTAAACTAATGGATTGGTCAAACATTATTTTGACAGGGTAGATTCGTGGTAGTTTGGGGTTTCACGAGGTTAATCGTGGTTATTAATAGGAGGGGTAGAAGTTGTTTTCATTGGAAAAAATATTAATATTGTTTGACATTTGGCATTTGGAGAATTTAATAATTTTTTTAACAAAGCCAATTTTGTGATGGGAAGGCTCAGATCCCAGAATATTTTTGGAAGACTATCAATGTGCGAATTTTTGAAGAAAAACGTCAAAGGCCATTCTGCCGGCTGTATAATTTATAGAACATTTTATGAATTGACTATCTGAAAACAGAAAATTTAATAATTATTTTTTAAAGGATTAGAATTGCCTGAAGCGTGGATTTTTTAAGAGTATGTTTAAAGAATTATCAATACTAGGCGAGAATTTTTTTAAATGCTTTTTTATGCTTTTGGATTATTTTTAGGATTATTAAAGCAGAAAACATGAATTTTTTAAAGCATTTTTTAAGGATTATAAGTTTAAAGGATTATTGGGAGAGGAAGCGTGGATTTCTTAAAGAAAATTATTAAATGATTATCTAGGCAAGACATGTGAATTTTTTAAAGGATTCTCAAGGCAGGAAGGTTGGATTTTTAAAGAATATTTTAAAGGATTATCAAAGAAACAAACATGAATTCTTTTAATGATTAGCAGGACGAGGAATTTTAATTTTCTAAAAGAGTATCTGGGCAGGAAGTGGAAGGTATTTTTAAAAGATTATCAAGACAGAAAAGGAATATTTTTTAAGAATTCTCAAGGAAGGAATTGTGGATTTTTAAACAATTTTCAAGCGATTATCAAGGCTTGAAGTGTGGCTTTTTTAAACAATTTTCAAGGCAGGAGTCGTGTATTTTTAAGATTTTTTAAGGATTAAGGCAACAATGGTGTGTTTTTTAAAGCATTTTTTTAAACGATTAACAAGGAGGAAGAGTGTATTTTTAAATTTTTTAAGGATTCGCAAGGCTGGATGTTTCAAAGAATTATCAGTACTTCGTTTGATCCAAGAGTATTTTTTAGAAGAGTGGATTTTTTTAAGAAATACCTTTCAAAGGATATTCTACCGTCTGTATAAGGCCTAACAGAAGTCTTTGAAAAAGCTTTTTTTAAATCCCTGTATTTAAAAAAAAAAATAGTTTTAAACTATTTTTTGTGTTGTTTATTTCCACCTCATGGTGAAGAGTATACAAACAAGTTTGAACCGTTCGAACTTATCGAAGTTTTCACTTGTTTTTAAAAATATGTTTCATCAGATAATCAGGAGCGTGATTTTTTTGAAAAATTTTCTCTAAAATTAGGCCCAATGGGCATATTTTATGGAAGATATTTTATTTATAGAAGGAATATCAATGTATGGAGCATAGAGTTTTTAAAGAAAAGTTGTCACAGTTAAATTTGAGTAAAATATTTGGACTTTATTTTTTGTGTGGATCTATATTCTGAGCTTGAGCAATATTTCGCGATTTTTTAACCATCTGGACCATCTAGAGGCCGACAATTATTACTAATTTTCAGTACAGCCCTTCTAATTACTTGTCCAGATTCACTTCCCTTGTGTTGTGATCTTATTCCCATTGGAGCCTATAGATCGACTCGAAAAAACACAAAAAATTAAGTTTTCGGTCCACTTCATCACAATATAATTATCTGATCGTCACCGAAAATTGTAGGCGTTATCCTTGACCATAACTGGAACTTCATGGAACATTTTAAAGCGATCAGCGCTGTATTTCCGCCCTCTAGTGTGGTAAAGGGTTACTAAATAACATCTGAACACATAAGCACCAGTAAATATTTAAGTGTAACTCCCACATCTGAGTACATACGACCACATATTTGGTATCAATTTAAAGGTAAACTACTGCCCTTGGATGTACCAACAATTTTTGTGTTTTTGTCCTTCAGGGGTAAATATATTTGCCGTAGAATACAAATTTTGTAAATTTTCACACAAAAGTCAGGGTCCATTTGGCCCGCTAAATATTGACCGCTCCTTATCATACCAGACATACTTATTCTTTGGCCCGATCCCCTTCTCTATGTAAAAATTCGCGATGTTTGGGTCATAATTGCGGCCTCTAGAGCGACCAGAAAAACCGATAAAAATTAAGTATTTGGTCCATTTCATCCCCTAGATATTAACCGATCTTTACCAAAAACAATAGGGGTCTTCATTGGCCAGAACCCATCATACATGCAAAATTTCGTGAAGATTGGTCCATAGCTGTGGCCTGTATCGTGTTTACAAAATATAATGGACAGACGGACGGACAGATACACATGTCTAGATCGACTCAGCATGTCTATATCGTCGAGATATGACGATCGGCATAATTAAAGGTGGGTCTAGGACCAATATTTCGAGGCGTTACAAACGCTTGGGGCTGCACAAAGCTATACCTTGACAACATAGTTGTGTAGGGTATAAAAACTATTTTCTGAACATTTTCAAAGAAATATCAAATAAAAAATATTTTCTGAAGGTCTATAAAAGGCTGCATAATTAAAGGAAATATATCTACCAAGGGACATTTTGAATACAGGATTTTCTTCAAACGATTATTGAAACAATAACTTTCAGTGTTTTAGAATTATATTTTATCGAACATTCCAATCCTTTCCCCATGGTTTGCTGTCAATATATATCCATGCTGATATTTCTTTTACTTCCACATAAAATTTCGACACAAATAGCCAATGATATTATTATTTTAAATTTATATGGCGATTGTATGAAAACTTTTCTCATGTATTTTCAAAATCATCAAATTGTACTTGAGTTTTACTAGCAACCCTTTTGGTAACGTCATTGTGTGTGGCACCACATCTGGGTTTCATTCTTTTACGATCCATCTGAAAAAACCAACGACGAAAAAACTCTGAAACGAAACTACTACTAAGCAACAATGTTTAAGTAATCAAAAATGCCAAGTTAAGAAGAAAAATAGCAAGATTTTACAACAACTGTGGAGAAAAGTGGAAAATGAAAAGTTCCTCGAACAAATGATGTCAGAACATAGTATGAATACAACACTATATAAGAAAAAAAACATTGTAGCTCACCTGAGTATCATTTACATTTTTTGTAGTTGTTGTGTGCACTACAATAGTGCCTACATGTCTACCCACTCAGTAGATTGGCGGACTGCTAAAATGTACCAACATACATACGAGCAGCAGTTGGGACCCCATACATCTCCATATAACTTCCTCTTGATTTTTCGTTGTTTTTCCTCTTCTTCTTGTATAAATAAAACATACAAACTAACTTAAGTCAATCGTAAAGTTTATGTTGTTAGTTAGTTAATGTTGTTGTAACGGTAGCAGTAACAATACCCAGAGTCCATAAAGTAAACATTGGCCCAATTACAATTCACAGTATCTACAGACACACACACACACACAAACCCACTCACGCCGACACTGTTATGCAGCGAAGTACTCTATTGTTTTCGCTTACTGCCCGGCTATTAACTTAAACAAACTCTTTTTTTGGCAAAGCAAAAAAAGAGGCAAAAAACCCCAACATTAAATACGCTCGCTGATTTTACTGTAAATATACGCTGGGCCATAAAAACTAAAAGGCAAAACGACCACTATAAAAAAACAACAACAGCAGCGAATGAAACATTTCTTCTTTAACCACTTGTATTCAAATCCCAATGGTTCACTTGATTTGCAAAGTTGCGGATTTGTTTAATATTGAAACTAATCCTTGGTAATAATTTTCTGTGTTTAGACTTTACTTTTTTTGAGGGGGTTAGTAGAAGTAGAGGCTATAAAAATTAGCCCCAACCGCATGGGTGTAATTGTCGAAAGAAAAAAATTGTTGTAATTTTTATTTCTGTTGGTTTGAAGTGCAACATGGGATATTTATAATGACTTAATTCGGTTATTTTTTTCGAAATTGCCTAAGGAAAATAAATATGGTAAAGGGGGCTTAACTGTGCAGAGATATGTGAGCACATTTTTGTCGAAGTGTGGATTAAAAGTGATGTAAAGGACTAACAGAAAGTTTTTTTTTTATTTTAAACAATATTTTATAATTAAAAGAATTAAAAAACAAATTTCAAAATATTATAGTGGACCTCTCAAAAGCGTGGATTTTTAAAGAGTTTTTAAAGGCTTCTCAACGGCTTGGATTTTTAGAGGCTTCCTGGATTTTAGAGGCTTTTTTAAAGGCTTCTTAAAGGCGTGGATTTTTTTTGATTGTTGAGAGCGAAGGCGTGGACTTTTTGAGAGCAAAGGCATGTATTTTTTTTTTTTTTTTGTTTTTTTGGGAGCAAAGGCGTGGATTTTTTAAATGCTTCTTCACGGAGTGAATTTTTCAAAGGCTCCTAAAACCGCGGATGTTTTTTTTTTTTTTTTGAGAGCGAAGTTTTAGATTTTTTAAAGACTTCTTAAAGGTGGGGGTTTTTTGAGAGAGATTTTTTAAAAGCTTTCCTCTCAAAAGCGTGGATTTATTAAAAACCTCTCAAAAGCGTGGATTTTTTAAAAGGTTTCTCAAAGGCGTATATTTTTAAGGCCTCTCAAAGACGTATATTCTTTAAGGCACCGCAAATTAATGGATGCTTTAAAGGTATCTCAAAGGCGTAGATGAAAGGCCTCCCAAATAAGTAGATTTTGATAGGCCTCTCAAATAAGTAGATTTTGAAAGGCCTCTCAAATGCGTAGGTTTTTAAAGGCTCTCAAAGAAGTAGATTTTAAAAGACTCTCAAATGTGTGGATTTTGTAAAGGCCTTTCAAAGCCGTGCATTTTTTAAAGGCCTATGGGATTTTTAATAGCCTCTGAGAAGCGAGGATTTTCAGAAGGCTGTCAAAGGCATAGACTTTTAAAGACCTCTTAAAGGCTTTGATTTTTAGTGTCCTGTCCAAAGTGTGGATTTTTAATGTCCTGTCAAAAGCGTGTATTTATTAAAGCGTTCTAAAAGCGTTTTTTACTGTGAAATGCCTTTTGTTGAAAGAATTTTTTAGAGCCTTAAAAATATCAAGTTTTTTTCAAAGTACCAGTATTTTTAATATTATTGTAGACTATAAGAGTATGTATTTAAAAAAAATATTTTCAAAAGATTTTCATTACTTGACAAATTTTAAAATGTTTTGATAGTCTGGATTTTTATAGATATTTTTGATCGGTCTATTGAAGCCTGAAACACAAAGGTGAATATTTTTGGAAAATCTTTCTGAAGCAAATTTTCTGTGTTTAGACTTTACTTTTTTTGAGGGGGTTAGTAGAAGTAGAGGCTATAAAAATTAGCCACAACCGCATGGGTGTAATTGTCGAAAGAAAAAAATTGTTGTAATTTTTATTTCTGTTGGTTTGAAGTGCAACATGGGATATTTATAATGACTTAATTCGGTTATTTTTTTCGAAATTGCCTAAGGAAAATAAATATCGTAAAGGGGACTTAACTGTGCAGAGATATGTGAGCACATTTTTGTCGAAGTGTGGATTAAAAGTGATGTAAAGGACTAACAGAAAGTTTTTTTATTTTAAACAATATTTTATAATTAAAAGAATTAAAAAACAAATTTCAAAATATTATAGTGGACCTCTCAAAAGCGTGGATTTTTTAAAGAGTTTTTAAAGGCTTCTCAACGGCTTGGATTTTTAGAGGCTTCCTGGATTTTTAGAGGCTTTTTTAAAGGCTTCTTAAAGGCGTGGATTTTTTTGATTGTTGAGAGCAAAGGCGTGGACTTTTTGAGAGCAAAGGCATGTATTTTTTTTTTTGTTTTTTTGGGAGCAAAGGCGTGGATTTTTTAAATGCTTCTTCACGGAGTGAATTTTTCAAAGGCTCCTAAAACCGCGGATGTTTTTTTTTTGAGAGCGAAGTTTTAGATTTTTTAAAGACTTCTTAAAGGTGGGGGTTTTTTGAGAGCGATTTTTTAAAAGCTTTCCTCTCAAAAGCGTGGATTTATTAAAAACCTCTCAAAAAAGCGTGGATTTTTTAAAAGGTTTCTCAAAGGCGTATATTTTTAAGGCCTCTCAAAGACGTATATTCTTTAAGGCACCGCAAATTAATGGATGCTTTAAAGGTATCTCAAAGGCGTAGATGAAAGGCCTCCCAAAGAAGTAGATTTTGATAGGCCTCTCAAATAAGTAGATTTTGAAAGGCCTCTCAAATGCGTAGGTTTTTAAAGGCTCTCAAAGAAGTAGATTTTAAAAGACTCTCAAAGGTGTGGATTTTGTAAAGGCCTTTCAAAACCGTGCATTTTTTAAAGGCCTATGGGATTTTTAATAGCCTCTGAGAAGCGAGGATTTTCAGAAGGCTGTCAAAGGCATAGACTTTTAAAGACCTCTTAAAGGCTTTGATTTTTAGTGTCCTGTCCAAAGTGTGGATTTTTAATGTCCTGTCAAAAGCGTGTATTTATTAAAGCGTTCTAAAAGCGTTTTTTACTGTGAAATGCCTTTTGTTGAAAGAATTTTTTAGAGCCTTAAAAATATCAAGTTTTTTTCAAAGTACCAGTATTTTTAATATTATTGTAGGCTATAAGAGTATGTATTTAAAAAAATATTTTCAAAAGATTTTCATTACTTGACAAATTTTAAAATGTTTTGATAGTCTAGATTTTTATAGATATTTTTGATCGGTCTATTGAAGCCTGAAACACAAAGGTGAATATTTTTGGAAAATCTTTCTGAAGCAAATTTTCTGTTTCTTAATAACATTCGAAGAGCTCCTCATAAAAAAAACATTTATCAGGTGTTCTTTCTTATTTTCACCTTAAAATTCCTGTCACACCAAAGAAAACCCCGTCTCATCAAACGCTTTACCTCAATCTCTGCAGTTTACACACTGATACTTTATGACATTGTAAAAAAACTATACGACCAGTTAAATTGTCAAATATTTACAAAAGTTTTATGCTTTCGGACCACCTTCAAGAAGTCTTATATTTCGCCCGTGGGTGTTAAATAAAACAAAGGAAGAAAAAAACTCAAGAAACTAGATAAAAAACATGAATGTGGTCAAAGAAAATCTTGAATCCTTTTTTTCACACACAAAAATATGGAAACAAAACATGAGAAGAAAAAATTGGAAACCACTTTTCTGAAACTAGTTAGCAATACGGTAACTGAGCCAAGCAGG
>NW_026879153.1:0-25498 GCF_032173495.1 Musca vetustissima
TACACGAATTTTGGTATAGGGTACTGAATTAAGTCTAAAATGATGGTGCTAAGCTTCGTGAAAAGATCCATAGCTAGGCCGATTGGCACAATGTACTGATGTAATATAAATTAGTCTTTGGCAAGTTTCCCTGAAATCGGTTCAGATATAGATATAAAACAAAAACGTGTCGTCTGTTAGGATACATATGTAGAATATACTCAAAGTGGTGAAGGGTATCATATAGTCGGCCCAGTCCGACTTTACTACTTTCCTTACTGGTTTTGTATGAGGCACAGCTCATTTACTGGCCCAAGGACGAATCCTATTGAAATTGAGAAAAATCATGCACGAAATTTGGCATGGCGTACTAAATTAAGTCTAGAATGACGTGTGTTAAGTTTCGTGAAAATCAGTTCAGATTTAGATATAGCTCCCATATATATTTTTGTTCGATTTAAGGTAAATGGTGCGCAAAAGTCCCTAAAAATCTTCCGATATGCACGATATTTGGCATAGTGTTTTGAATAGTCGGCTCCGTCCGACTTTACTACTTTCCTTACTGGTTTGTATGGGGATTTTGTTGAATCGGTTCAGATTTAGCTCACATATATATTTTCGTCCCGTTTTATGTAAATGTCTTCTCTGACAGAGTTTACTAGTTTATTTATATTATATAATCTGTTAAGTATTAATGGGACCGATTTTTCACACACAAAATTAATTTTCTACTTAACAAAATATTACCAATATTTCCAGTTAGTTTCCTTTGCTTTCTAACATTCTGACAAGAATATTCTTCATACATGAATGTAATACCGGCATAATTTTGGTTAGCCGATGGTGGTGGTGATGCGGTTTTTGAGACTATTGCATTTTGCAATCGTTATTGCTGTCGATATCGTCGTTGTCGTCCTCGTTGTTGTCGTTCAAATAAATGCTTACCAAAGTGTAGACATTATAATGTTGGCAAAACATTTCTGAAGAAATATTGAAGTTGTTCTGGCAAATGGGAGTTGATTATGAGGGCTTTTACATTGCCAAAAGATTTCGCAATTCTTTTTTATTTTGTGTATTGTATTTGCTATCCTGAAAGCTGTGCACAAAATAATTTAATTGATTTTTATTTTCCGGGTTGTGGACAAAGCGATTTGCAAAGAAAAACTCTTTAAAAAAAGATAATAATAACCTAAATGAGATATAATAAAGGTGATGGCAATGAACGAAATATGTAGAATACTATAGAGGTATCGCAGAATGTGGGAGAATTTATTTTTTTGTGGCAACACTTGGAAGTTGACACCTTGGCGGTCATAGGTGAGTTGAATATGGGACAAAAATTGCCAGGGGAATTATGGTTGACATACGATATTTGGATGCAAGAAAACATAAAAGTAGTAACAAAAGGAATTTCTTCAAATATGAAGTAGGATCTTGAAAAAAGAGGGATCCCAAACAATTAAATTCTAGCATATAGAATATCAGTTTCAAAAGCTGCATAATATATATACTACTATGTAGTATATCTTGTTGATATAACAGCCATAGTCTCACTAAGCCAACCAGTGCAAAATTGTATTGTTATAGATATTTTTTAATCGTGCAACACTTACATCAACTTTCACTTCAACAAAACTTAACACACTTCATTCTATAAATCTCTAGATATATGGGAACTATATCTACATCTGAACCGACTTCAACAAAACTTCACACAGGATAATATGTACTTAATTCTGGCCGCTGTGCAAATTTTTGTCTCAATCGGACAAACATAACTATTGTGGTCAAAACATAGGTCTATGTTTTTTAAATGTTCTGCGAAAAAAGTATTTTTCTTATCAATTTTCTGAGTATATTTTTGATCGTCTCATCCGAAATGCATTTCAGTAGGAAAATACCAACTGTGCCAATTTGATTGTAAAATTTGGCTAATAAATAAAAATATCTTAAATCGGGAGGTAAGTTTTTTAAGGAAGCTATATCAAAAATGGAACCAGAGGTTGTGTGGTTCGGCAGTTAATTAGTTTTTACCCAATATTTGGGTAACGTCATATGTGGGCTACAAAAAACGTGGACCTACTTTGACACATTTTTGAAAAGATATTTTTCACATATTCAGAACTCGAAATGCCAACTTACAGCCAATTATAAATTTATGAATTTTATAATGGATCAAAGTCGATTTTTTGTTACAATATTGGCGTATGAGTAATTTTTAAAAATATTTCGAATACGATTACTTGGCTATGTACTTAATATTACGTATACGTACCAAATGAGTCAAGTTTAGGATTTTAAGCTTTAGATTCAGATTTAGATATAGCTCCCATAATATTTTTGTTCGATTTTCAGTAAATGGTGCAGCAGGGAGTCAAATTCAGGCCGATTGACACCAAATTTTGCACAATGTACTGAAGTTAGTACAGTCTAAAGTATGCCAAATTTTATTGAATTCGGTTCAGGTTTAGATTGAGCTTCCATATTTATATTCAAATTTAGGCCCATTGGCACAAAATTTTGCACACCGTACGGAAGTTAGAATTGCCTAACGTGTGCCCACTTTTATTGAAATCTCCTCCGATTTAGATATAGTTCCCATATATTTTCCACAATAACGTCTGTAAGTTTAGATGAAATCTGTTCAAGTTTAGATATAGCTCTCATACATATTTGTCCGATTTTAAATTAATAGTGCACCAATGATTTGAACAACATTTTGCTCATCGTACTGAAGTTAGAATATTAGTGTGTCAGGTTCTGGTGAAAACGGTTAAGATTTAGATAAAGCTCCCATATTTATTTTCGTCCGGGTTTAGGTGAATGGTGCAACAAACTACTCATGTTTGTTCCATTGACACCAAATTTGCACATCATACTAATTATATATATATATATATATTCGTCCGATTTTAAGTAAATTGTGTATCTAAATGGGTACACCATTTGGAAGAAATCAGTTCAGAATTAGATATAACGATCATTAAAAACATAGCTACCATATATGTTTTTGTCCTATTTTATCTAAGTTTGTCCGATTTCGAAATGGGACAAAAATGACGACTGCAAAGTTTGGATGAAATCCGTTCAATTTGGCATCAAGTAACCAATGTTTCTCCGATTGGGTCAAAATCTTGCACAAAGTATACAGTCGACTCCGCTTTACTGAAACGGAAAAAAATCTGGATGTTTGTTTCAGTTTTCCGATGTTTTCACTTAAGCGGAGTTCGATTAACTGAAAATAATTTCAGTTATCCGAACTTCTCATAAGGGAAACATTTTCAAATTTTAGGAATTTCAATAATTCATATTTTATATTGAATTCGTAGGTCTCTAATTTTGTGATAATAGACGATATAAATTGAAACTTTCTGACATGTCCACTGCTCAAAGGATTTTTGTTATGAACAGTATTTTTATGCGAAAGGTTTCATATTAGCCGATTTATATTCCTTAATCGAAAATAGTCTGTCATTATGCTTCATTCTCACAATTTTCAGATATACGGAGTGATTTGAAAGGAAATTGGAATATTTGACTCCAAAAGCTATTTCAGTTATCCGATATTTTCAGTTTTGTGAAGTTTCACTTATGCGGAGTAAAGTGTTGGCGATTAACCTAAAATGTAATGGTGCAGGAAATCAATTTCACTTATCCGATATTTTTCAGTTAAGCGACTTACAGTAAAGCAGAGTCGACTGTAAAATTGAGTGTAGAATATTGTGTTTTGTAAAAAAATCGATTGAATTCATGTTAATTTATGCACCAAATTATGAAGTGGTATACAATTGAGATTAAATTTTGAACAGCGCACTGTGTGCAATTTTGTCTTATGGTACAAAAACAACTTGGAATCTGTCCTAATGGAATGGAATTTGGCATAGGTTGCCAAGGACATGCGTATGGATTGATTTAAGTCGGTTCACATATAGGTACGGGTCACATATTCAAAAATGTGACGTCTTTTAGGTTGCATCTCTAAAATTTACCCAAAGTGTGAAGGGTATCATATAGTCGACTGCGTCCGAATTTACTACTTTTCTTACTGGTTTAAAAATATGGCGTGTTCCTTTCCATATCGTTATACTATCAACAATAGGCCCAGAGTTTATAAAACATTTTTTTCTCTTTTAATATATACTTTAAATTGTTTTAAAATACCAAATATTTAAAATCTACTTTTTAATGCTCTGCAAATTCCCGGACTTAATAAAGCTTGACAATAGTTCTTTTCCGATATACAATAGGTCTACCAAACCAATGACACATTTTCATTACATATCTTCTACAGATTCATTTAAAGATTTTCCCCAGAATGTCAAGTTACATCAACTTCAGTAGAGAAAAGTATCTAAACCTAAAAAACCGAAATGGAGCGAGAAGTTTACATTGGAGGCTATGTCAAATGTTCATTTTAAATATTTGCGAGCACTTTCCTTATTTAAATGGACAGATGGACATCCGCCGAACATTGCTAAATGGCTCTTATTATTTTACTCTGATTATGGATACCATTATATTCGTATGGGCTCTTCGATGAATTTTTCAAAAATGTTGCAAATGAAACGACAAATTTAATCTATCTTCTACCTTTTGAAGGTATAAAAATTCACCAAAATTACTGAATTTGTTCAATAATTTTCTTCCTGGTCCTTGATCTTCCCTTTGTAGGGTGTGTGTGGCAACCAAAAGGTGTGTAATTTAGGCGTCATTCTTGAGGGTGTCACCACTCTCAGCCCCAAAATATGATGTGTGATTTTTATTGAATTCTTTTAGTTAATAACTGGCCATTTTTATTCCTTTTTGCGAAGCTTGATTTTATAATTTTTTTATTTCACTTTCTTTGGAATCGTCCCACACACAAAATAACTCCACAGATTACCAACCATTCTAAAGTATCCTTATGGAAAATGTCTTTAAACTGAACTTTCTTAAGAAACCGCTAAACAACAATAACAACAGAAACAACCATGCAGTCAGTTGATGAAACTCCAAGGCTCAACCACAATCAAGCCACAAAATATCAGCCAAAAAAAGATAATAAGAGGAGGAGGAAGAAGAGGAGAAAACAAGCTAATTTTTGGGTTCGTTTACGAACCATGATTGTTTGGTTGGTTGGCTGGCTGGCTGGTTGGTTGGTTGCTGTGCTAAGGTATGGCAATGATGGTGACGGAGTCGGCGTCAAATGGCTCATTTGCCCTTTGGCAACTTTGTAATAATTGTTGCGCTTAGTTGTGTCGTGTGCAACATATGACAACAACAACAATTACGACGACGACAACAACATAACCGAAATCCTCCACCAGCACCACCAGATGTAGATGTAAAATGACAACAACAACTTAGCGAGTGTAAGCTGAGTGCAATTGCCACAAAAAATACGCCGTGATTGTGGTTTGAACGCGTTTTAAGTTTTGTTGCTGCTGCTCGTGTTGTTGTTGTTGCTGTTGGTCGCGGTTGCTGGTTCCTGGTGCTGCAGCACTGTTACTGTTGACTTGTCTCGCTTCAGTTATGAAAAATGAACTTAAATTGCAAATTGTTGCACTTAAAGGTCTGTGAAGATGTTGATGAGGATTTTTTGTTGTTGTTCTAGTTGTTGTTGGCAATTGCCTTTATCGCTTGTAATGCTGCACAACACCATAAGGAAAGGGCTTCACCATTTTTTCCTCATAATTTCTTCGTGTGAGTGTGTGTGTCGTTCGTTCGTCGTTGGCGCTTTTACTTTATGAAGCTCATGTGAATGTGGTTTTGGATGGTACTGTTTGCTGTTATTGTGGCGGTTTTGTTGTTGTCGGTGTTGTTGCTGGTCTTACACAGCTTAACTAATTAAAACATAAACATGTTAAAACATTCATTATAATACGAACATTTATGACTAGCATCTACATGCAGTTATACACATATGTACACACTTACATACGTATTTATTTTTTTTTTTTTTTTTTGTTCGCCTTTAGAAGTGTCGTTATTTAGAATGACAACATTTATGACGATCGAGTTTGTAAGCTCCACGAAGAATCTACATCAAAATTTAACCTCTCTTGAATATTATCAGCAAGATGGTTTGATTGGGCTAGGACTCTTCGATGACAGGGACGACATGAATGCTCGATTTCTTGGCGACTACTCCACCATTGGTATATTCGGAATGGGATCCTAACATTATTATGTCGATTTATATAACTGTAGGTCACAATTACATAAGCCGACTCATATTTTGTGTACCATTTACATAAATTCTAACGATAAAATATATGAGAGCTTTATCTAAATCTGAACCACATTTCATCCAATTCGAATCATAATTGCGACCTGTATTTAGTTTACAAAAACGGACAAACAGGCTTTCATAAATCGTCTCAGAAAATGATTCTATGCATAGTCTCAAAAGTTACTATGAGCCGATCTTGTTTCTTTTTGTATGTTAAATACATATGCACAAAGTCATAATACCCGATACCGCAGTGAAGGGTAAAAACAGGGAAAATACAAATAAGAATATTGTTGCACGAGTAACATCTCCAACAGATGTGGCCGGACTTTATGAAAGAGGAGGAGGGTAGAAAAATTGGAAGGCGCCAAACAGCAAACTGATGTGAAGATGGATATTCCTGTCCTACTCTCTACTTCCTCAGAAGCCGTAAAAAAGGAAATAAAGTTTCCCGTCGACTGATATAAAGAGATGACAGAGGCAACCCGGACTCAAATGAGAAAGGAGAGCAGAGAAGCTAGTTTTGATATCAAGAAGATGAGCACTGCTTCGTAATAGTCTGTAAAAAACGGGAATCCCAGAAGGACTAACCTGACTTTGCAGAAGAGGAATAAAGTACCAACAATTGGTAAGGAGCCACCATCTTAAGCGAAGGTTACCTAGAGGCACCACAGAGGCGATCTCTGCTAGGCAGTGACAGACGAGAATAATGCGCCCTGGAAAATAAAGAAGTCAAAACTTCTTTCAGTTCAGCCGGGCCGAATTTTTTTGGAAACTTGGGCCAATATTGATGGGGAGATTTTCTACTCAATAAATATCCAAAATATATAATTAAAGCTAATTTGTTGAAGCACGTGCTCAAGCTCGCAACAATATATGCATATGGGGGCTACACGGAAACATGGGCAAATGTTGACAAGTTTTCTTAGGTACATTTTCCTATTTTCTACTCAATAAGAAACTAAAATATTTAATTGTTCCCAAATAGGTTAAAACACAGACTCAAGCTCCCCAAAATACCGATCTTAGGGGTGTAGCGTTATGTGTCTGATTCCCTAAAAAGGTAACCAAAATTGATGATAAGGTTTTTGGGAAGATTTGGAACCGTAAATCAAATTTGACCCAATTCGGCTAACAAAAAGTGTCTAAAACCACCAAAATACCGAATAATAGGTTACCATTATATGGAGTCTACCCGGAAACATGGGCTAATGTTGATAATTTTTCTTTGGGACATTTCTTACTACTTATAATCCAAAATATTAACTTGCACCCAAATTGGTTGAAACACGAACTCAAGCTCCTCAAAATAGCGATACCTTTGGGGTGTTGCGTTATATTGATGGTACACTTAAAGGTAAACCAATATTGATAATTTTTACGATCCCTGTCGTAAATACAGACAGACGGACGCACATAAATCGTCATAGAATTTTATACCTACCATGAATATTTCGATGTGTATACACTCGAAGGAAGGAAGGTAATTGATGCAAGAAACGGAACACATCTATCTGGTTAGGGACAGGTCGTCAATGGCAAGTCTGACCAAGACGGCACCAAATATGCCCTTTTAACCAATGCAAGATCTACATGGAAAATTTTGTGACGATTGTTCAATAACTACTAAATTATAATGGACAGACGAAATAACATAAATAGATAGGTCGATGTAGCTAGTCGGGATATCACGAGTCTGTAAATTTGTGTCTAGGATTAATATTTGAGTCGTTTACTTTGAAAGTGGTTTAAGTTCATTTTAGGTTTCTAGAAAAGTGTTCAAAATATATTACGTTATATATTCTATCATGTTGCCTTTTGTTTGTATGCCTTTGATACGAACAAAACCAGTAAGGAAAGTAGTGAAGTTGGACTGGGCCGACTATATGATACCCTTCACCACTTTGGGTATATTTATACCCTACACAACTATGTTGTCAGGGTATTATAGCTTTGTGCAGACCCAAGAGTTTTTAACGCCGCGAAATATTGGTCATAGACCCACCTTGAAGTATACCGATCGTCATATATCGACTAGATGTGTCGATCTAGACATGTGTGTCCGTCGTTCCGTCTGTCCATTATAACTTGTAAACACGGTACAGGCCACAGTTATGGACCAATCTTCACGAAATTTTGCATGTAGGATGGGTTCTGGCCAATGAAGACCCCTATTGTTTTTGGTAAAGATAGGTTAATATTTATTGGGAGAAATGGACCAAAAACTTTATTTTTTTCTGATTTTCTGGTCGCTCCAGAGGCCGCAATTATGGCCCAAACATCGTGAATTTTTGCATGAAGAAGGGGATCGGACCAAAGAAAAAGCATGTCTCTTTTGATAAAGATCGGTTAATATTTAGCGGGTCAAATGGACCCTGACTTTTGTGTGAAAAATTACAAAATTTGTATTCTGAATGACATAGACCAAAGAAATTGAAAATATATCCAAGAGGAGTGGTTGACCTTCAAATTGATACCAATTACATGGTCGTATGTACTCGGATATGGGAGTTACACGTAAATATTTACAGGTGCTTACGTATTCAAATATTATTTAGTAACCCATTACCACCATAGAAGGCCACAATATAGCGCTGATCGCTTTGAAATTTTCCATGAGGATCCAGGTATGGTCAAGGACAACGCCTGTAATTCTCGGTGATGATCAGATAAAAATATTGGGATGAAGTGGACCGAAAACTTAATTTTTTGGGTTTTTTCTAGCCGATCTATAGGCCACAATTGAAATCCGAACATAACAACACAACCCACGGTGGAGGTCAAGAGAGTGCAAATATTGCCCAAGATCAGAATATAGAACCACACAAAGTTAGATTTTCGTGGAAGTTGTGTAGGGTATCATATGGTCGGCCCCGTCCGACTATACTGCTCCGCTCACTGGTTTACATATGTATCCTAACAGACGACGCGTTTTGTTATAAATCTATATCTGCACCGATTTCAGGGAAACTTACCAGAGTCTAATTTATATAACATCAGTACGTTGTGTCAATCGGCCTAGCTATGGATCTTTTCACGAAGCTTAGCAACACTATTCTAGTTTTAATTCAGTACCCTATACAAAAATTCTTTCAAATCGAAAGATATATAGGGTCTTTGATGCACCAATTACCTTAAATCGGATGAAAATACATATGGGAGCTATATCTAAATCTGAACCGATTTTCATGAAACTTTGCACACATCATTTTAGACATAATTCAGTACGCTATGCCAAAATCCGTGCAAATCAAAATTTTTCCAGGGACTTTAGTGGACTATTTACCTAAAATCGCGCGAAACTATATATGGGAGCTATATCTAAATCTGAACCGATTTTCACTTTGCACACATCATTCAAGACCTAATTCAGTACGCTGTGCCAAATTTCGTGCAAATCGAAGGATATATAGGGACTTTGGTACACCATTTACATGAAATCAGATGAAAAAATATATGGGAGCTATATCTAAATCTGAACCGATTTTTCCCAATAGGGTTCGTCCTTGTGCCAAACAAATGAGCTGTGCTAAATTTCATTCAACTCGGATCATAAATGCGACCTGTACTTTGTTCACAAAAATACATGGACGGACAGACGGACGGACGGACATGCTTAAACCAACTCAGAAAGTTATTCTATGCATATTCTCAAAAGGAACCTGGGTCTATCTCGATTATTTTTGCCTGTTACAAACATATGCACAAAGACATAATACCCTGTACCACAGTGTGGTGAAGGGTATAATTACTACCACTTAACAATATGTTTGACACAAATCAAACTCAAACCTTTAAAAGTCTGAATATAGCAAAAGTGATTTAAGCCCTACATGAGGTAGATATTTAAATACCTCTATTCGTTCGTGACAATTAATGAGAACCAATTCGGTTAACACCCAAAATACCGGGTAATGAGGCATACTTTTATGGATTCTATACTAAACTAGGGTCAATATTGATAATTTTTTGCAGGAATATGGGGTATAGAAAGATTTACTATATCAAACAACAGCAAAACAACAACAAAAAAAAATAGACTAACAGTGATAATTTTTGGTAGGAAGATTTACTACCCAATGATAATTCGAAATATCAAACTACAGCCAATTCCCTAAAATACAGAAATTTATGAGGTACAGCTATATGGAGGCTGTGCTAAAAGTGGACTATGAAAACCCAAAATAAAAACCAGTAAGGAAAGTAGTAAAGTCGGACGGGTAATGAGGCATACTTTTATGGATTCTATACTAAACTAGGGTCAATATTGATAATTTTTTGCAGGAATATGGGGTATAGAAAGATTTACTATATCAAACAACAGCAAAACAACAACAAAAAAAATAGACTAACAGTGATAATTTTTGGTAGGAAGATTTACTACCCAATGATAATTCGAAATATCAAACTACAGCCAATTCCCTAAAATACAGAAATTTATGAGGTACAGCTATATGGAGGCTGTGCTAAAAGTGGACTATGAAAACCCAAAATAAAAACCAGTAAGGAAAGTAGTAAAGTCGGACGGGGCCGAGTTTGAAACAAACTTGCCATCTTTAGTGCACAATTTATTTAAAATCGTACGAAAAAATATATAGAAGGTGTACACATCATTCGAGACTTAATTCAATACGCTATGCCAAAACTCGTGCAAATCGAATGATTTTCAGAGACTTTGGTGCACCATTTACATAAAATCGGACGAAACTATGTATGGAAGCTATATCTAAATCTGAACAGATTTTCACGAAACTTAGCACGCATCATTCTAGACTTAATTTAGTACGCTATACCAAAATTCATGCCAATCAAAAGATTAGCAGGGACTATGGTGCACCATTTACCTAAAATCGGACGAAACTATATATGAACCGATTTTCACGAAACTTAGCACACATCATTATGGACTTAATTCAGTAGCCTGTGCCAAATCGAGAGATATATAAGGACTTTGGGGCCCATTTACCTTAAATCGGACGAAACTATATACGGGAGCTGTATCTAAATCTGAACCAATTTTTCTCAATTTCAATAGGGTTCGTCCTTGGGCCAAATAAGTGAGTGTGCCAAATTTCATCCAAATCGGATAATAAATGCGACCTGTACTTTGTTCACAAAAATACATGGACGGACAGACGAACATGCGTAAATCGACTGGTGAAGGGTATAATTACATGTAAACATGAATTTAGTATTTTTTTCTTACTATGATTTAGTGTCTTTAAAATGCTATCACCCGTAAAAACCAACACCCTCTGCCACCATAGTTCATAACTTTGCATCCATTCACATTTATTTAATTTTTATTTTCCTCATTGTGTTTTTTTTCCTTTTTTATTCTCAATATTCATCTGTGTTACATATATTCGTACCAACATACATATATACATACTTACATATCTTCAGAATTGGCAAAAGTGTATAGCGTTCGTTGTTTTGTTGTTGTTGCTGTTGCGTTTTACAACAAGTGAGATAAAATGCAATTAACAGCAAAATGTTAAGCAAATGATAATTACAACAAAAGAATGCTCGTCTTAAGTGACTGAAATTAGTTATGGAGAATAACCACAACAAAACAATTATTTATGATCCCAGTCAGCAATTGTAGCACCATGTCCATGGTGCTGCTATTGTTGTTGCTCTGGCGGCTGTGGCTACGGCGACTGATGTATTCAGCCGAACACTCGAGTGTGAAGCCTGCAAGTAATAGAAACGTAATAATAAATGGACATGTGAAATAAATTAGAGTTTTTGCTCTAGAAAAAAATACGAAATACCATTAAGACAATGGTACTGCTGCTGCAGGCAAGCATTGCGCCAAAGATTTCAATGTTGAAAATTATCGAATAGATAATGTGAAGTTGTGCATTTAAAATTAACTTCATTAGAGAGAGGATTTTTTCTGTTTCTGTTCTTTTGCATGATTTATTGAATAGTTTCAGTCAGAATTTGGTTGAAGGAAATGCCCATTAGCGTGTTATGGAATTTTGCGAGAAGACATATGTATAGAAATGATTTATTTTTATAAGGCAAAAAGACATTAGCGATAGTAGAGGTTCATATATGTGTAGTGTATGTATGTATACAGTTTCTGAGAAATTTTCGTATACAATTTAAATTATGACGACGAATCAATCTCAGAAATTTATTTGAAAGTTTTGAGCTTAGAGGGTTATTAAAAAACGGGGAATAAATAGGAATTGTTGTGGATTTTCATTCGTTTCGAATGTTAAAATTTTGTTGTTTTTATACCCATTCACATTGTATTAATTTTGTCATTTCGTTTGCAACATATTTCCTTGCCCAGGATGAAATTCTAACATGTTAATATCCGATGGAATAGATATAGTTTGCCAAAATTTTGCATATTGTATTTTGTTTGAACTCATCTAACTTTCGAGAGAGGTCTATATCGGTACACATTTGGAAGATCCTCCATATTGCGGTACCCCAAAATTGCGGTCATTTTAGGGTTGTTGGCTATAATTTGACATTTTTATATCGACCTTCATTTTTCAACACCTCGAAATAATCGTTGCAGACCCCATAAAAATAGAATAAAATTCTATTGGCAATGTTCGTCTGTCCGCCTGTTGAAATCACGAAATAGATTACACTGTTTAAGATAGAGCTCAGATATTTTGCACAGGCATTTCTAGTACTTCTAAAACGTAAATAGGATATGCATTTAGGTATAGCCAGGTTTTTCAAGGTCCTAGTTAAACGTAGTTGTCTATAGTTTATTATTTCGTATTCTTCGGTAAGCCCCGATATATTTTAGGTATTTTGAAAGTCCACCTCATGGTGGGGAGCATAAAAAGCTAGACCTGGCCCGGAAATTAACGACTTTCTTATATCTATTTCTCAAGTAGCTTACATATATAAATTTTCTCAAGTAGCTTACATATTCAAAACTTCGATATTTTGATGATTTTTGGTATGATTTTCAACACAATTGGATGTAATTATCGCAGGTAGTCAATAATATCGATCTTTGGGTAAAATGTGCAGTCTCTCTCCGACCTGAGTGTCTGTAATTTCATATTTCGTTATATCTCAGCAGCAATTTACCATAACACAATCTAAACCCAGTAAGCAAGGCTCAGAAGTCAGACGGAGCTGACTATACGATGCCGTTCATCACTTCAGACATGTACAAGATATGCTCATATAATGATTTTCGTAAGGTACAGTTAGATATATACCGATATCAACCAACTAAAATCTATATGGACATTTGAAACTATTTAAATCAAATCATAAACATGTCATTTTGAAATCTATGCAAAATTTCTGTCCCATTGGTCTAACCCGACTTCTAGACTTAATTTGGTAATCTATGGAATATGTCGTCTCAATCGGACAAACCTTTTGCATTTTGGAGCACCATTTCAATTAAAACGGCCGAAAATGCTATGATTTCAACGAAGCTTAACAAACATTATTCCAGATTCAATTCAATACCCTAAGCTAATTTTCGTGTATATCGAGCTAACATAGGGTCGTTGGTGCACCATTTACGGAAAATCGGACCAAAAAATATAAGAAACCAGTAAGGAAAGTTCTAAAGTCGGACGGGGCCGACTATATGATACCCTTCACCTCTTTGGGTATATTGTACATATGTATCCTAACAATTGCACTTTAATTTCATTCGAGCAGTTTTAGAGTCATCTGCGTAACATGGGGAAAATTTATGGAAAACGATTTATAGCCAAATTGATATACGCTATTCGGTACGCCTCGTTGTTAAAAATATAATCTATATGTGGGACCTATATCTAAATCTGACTTAATTCAGTGACCTTGACTTAATATAGTGACCTTGGTGCACCATTTACATAAAATCGGACGAAAATATATATGGGAGATATGTCGAAAGCTAAACCGATTTTCCCGAAACTCACCACTAATCATTCTAGACTCAATTCAGTACGCTATGCCAAATTTCATGCAAATCGAAGGATATAAAGGGACTTTGATGCACTATTTACCTAAAATCGGACGAAAATATATATGAGAGCTATATCTAAATCTCAACCGATTTTCACGAAATTTAACACACATCGTTTTAGACTTAATTCAGTACACTGTGCTATATTTCGAGTAAATCGAAGGATATATAGGGACGTTGGTGCAACATTTACATAAAATCGGGCGAACATATATATGGGAGCTATATCTAAATCTCAACCGATTTTCCCGAAACTCACCACTTATCATTCTAGACTCAATTTAGTACACTAAGCCAAATTTTGTGCAAATCGAAGCATATAAAGGGACTTTGGTGCACTATTTACCTAAAATCGGACGAAAATATATATGGGAGCTGTATCCAAATCTGAACCGATTTTCACAAAATTTAACACACATCGTTCTAGACTTAACTCAGTACGTTATGCCAAATTTCGTGCAAATCGAAAGATATAAGGACTTTGGTACACCATTTACCTTAAATCGCCCGAAAATATATATGGGAGCTATATCCAAATCTGAACCGATTTGCAGGAAACTTGACACACATCATTCTAGGCGTAATTCATTACGCTGTGCCAAATTTCGTGCAAATCGAAAGATATATAGGGACTTTGGGACACCATTTACCTTAAATCGGACGAAAATATATATGGAAGTTATATCCAAATTTGAACCGATTTTCAGGAAACTTGACACACATCATTCTAGACTAAATTCATTACGCTTTGTTAAATTTCGTACAAATCGAACGATATATAGGGACTTTGGTACACCATTTACCTTAAATCGGCCGAAAATATATATGGGAGCTATATCCAAATCTGAACCGATTTTCAGGAAACTTGACACACATCATTCCAGACCTAATTCATTACGCTGTACCAAATTTCGTGCAAATCGAATGATATATAGGGACTGTTTACAATAAATCGGACGAAAATATATATGGGGGCTATATCTAAATCTGAACCGATTTTCCCCAATTTCAATAGGGTTCGTCCTTGGGCCGAATAAGTGACCTATGCCAAATTTCATCCAATTCGGATTATAAATGCGACCTCTACTTTGTTTACAATTTAACATCGACAGACGGACGGACATGCATAAATCGACTCAGAAAGTGATTCTATGCATATTCTCAAAAGGAACCATGTGTCTATCTCGTTTCCTTTTGCCTGTTACAAACATATGCACAAAGACATAATACCCTGTACCACAGAGTGATGAAATCATAAACATGCCATTTTGAAATCTATGCAAAATCCCTGTCCCATTGGTCTAACCCGACTTCTGGACTCAAATTGGTTATCTATGCAATATTTCGTTTCAATCGGACAAACCTTTTGCATTTTGGAGTACCATTTTAATTAAATCGGCCGAAAATGCAATAATTTCAACGAAAATATATATGGACGGACGGAACCAAGGATCTATATCGATTCCTTTTGTATGTAACAAACATATGCATAAAGGCATAAAACCCTGTAACACAGATTGTTGAAGGGTATAATTAAACTCCCGATGGATTTTAATAATTTAGAATGCCCAATATATTGTAGAGGATGTTAAAGAAGTTTTTACTTCTTTTTTAATGTGCTGGACTAGAAAGAAATCATTGGATGCCACGCACAGCACTGGCTACGGAACCATTAATTTCTGATCTTGATTGATCTATATGAGGCTAGTTTGAGCTGATAATTACAGAAAGTTCATGTTTTAATGTTTGATGGTATTAGCCTCATTCTCCAACAGAAATGTCTCTAATTTAGCATTTCAGGGTCTTGGAGGTTGGTATACATCGCACAACATATTACCACTATTGGACCCAGTTTTGTTTTTCAACCAAAAATACACTAATTTGGTATATCGTGGTTTTGGAGGCTGACATATATCTGCGCAAAGAATGATCATTATAGGTTCCTGTTTTGGTATAGCCCCCGCATTTTCCAACCGAAATTTCTCGAATTTCGCATTTTGGGGTCTTGATGTCCGATAT
This sequence comes from Musca vetustissima, assembly GCF_032173495.1. Classification (NCBI taxonomy): domain Eukaryota; kingdom Metazoa; phylum Arthropoda; class Insecta; order Diptera; family Muscidae; genus Musca; species Musca vetustissima. The sequence continues at coordinate 16,164 of NW_026879153.1, forward strand.
ACATTTTCACGGCACTGATTGTCCCATCACTGTACTTTATAGTTTTTTTATGCATCCTACATATGTTTCTTATTATACGCCTCAAGAGTTTCTACCCACGAGCTTGGTACTGACGTTATGACATCTCCTTTAAACAAGCATATATTTGCGGATCGGATTTTTTTTATGCCCTCCAATATTAAATTTAGTAGCACCTATGTACCCATGACCCCAATACATGATTATTCTATGTTCTACATTGTGTATTTGTTTCTTTTTTTAGAAAGCACGTAAGTTTCAAGATTTTATTATTTTCTACCTAAAAACCAACACCATGGAAAAGGAAAACTGTCGCTTAGGCTTACATTTTCTTCTTAAAACCAGAACATAATATATTTCTTTAAACAAATCTATACTCATGGGCAGAATAAAGGCTACTCTCATAAAAAAGTAATGCAATTTTATCTTAATTTCCCATATGATTACGTTAAGATTTGCCGTTGAAAAGTTCACATGTCTTCCAGACAAAAAGAAGAAATGCGATGAAAACTCCACAAAAAACGCTCCATATTCCCGCTTACATTTAACTCCTCTAACTTCATCGTTTGTCGACTTTGATGGTGACCCAATTTTTGGGTTTTCTTGTCTTGCACGCTTATCACATGCTACACAATCGCTGTGAGTACGTTGAGTACTAATAAAAAAAGAAGCAGCAGCAGCAGCCCAACCAAAATCTAAAGTTTAACTTAAAACCCAGCCACATCACAGAAAAAGTTAAAAAAACAACAACGACGACTACGAAAAAACCTTTAAAACTGTTAACCGTAAAACAGATTTCGGTTGATAGCATTTGCTTAAGCATATTCACATTTAATAAAGTTAATCTTGACGTAGTTTTACCTCATCGTCGTTTTGTGGGTTTTTATTTTGTGTATTTCTTGGTCTGAAGTTCTTCGAAGTGTGTTCTGCATTTTGGGTAAACCGAAATGCAACAAAGCTATAGCATCAGCCAGACTGATAGGGAAAACGAAAAAAAATCGTCTCATCTTACTTTCTGACAAGAAATGTACCACTGCTGATAGTGTAGATGTGATATGGATACAAGAACATCACCCGGCAGACAGTCAGCCAATGTTGTGTTGTGTGTGTGTGATGTTTGTCTCCCTTACGTTGAGACATGTTGGCGTGGAGTGTGCGTAAATGGTACTGATAAATAAATTTAAGGTTTTAATTAGGGCACATAGGGGGTACTGATATTATATTTGGTGTTATACAATTCTCATTTAAGTTTTTGAAGAAAATTCTTAACTACCTATAGCCTGTAAAACTATGTTGTAAGAGTATTACAATTATGCGTGATCCCAACAATTGGGTGGTATTATAAAATATGTGAAGGGAGGTTACATAAATGGAGGTAACATAAATTTTATCATTTATCATTCATTTTCGACCTAATAAAGTATAAATATTCTTGATCAGTGTAAAATTCTAAGACGTTCTAGCCCTGTCCGTCCGTCTGTCTGTTCATCTGTTGTAATTTTCTGAAGGAATTGAGATAGAGTGATAACATTTTGCTTATTTTGTCTTCAAGCAGGTCCAGTTCAAAGATGGGCTTTATCGGTCCTCGTTTTGGGTAGCCCCATATAACGGAACCTTCAAATTTGCAGCATTTAAGGATTTTGAAAAAGTTTTTAATGAATTCGCTGGATATTAGTATTTTGTGGTCTCATTGGGTAACAAATCTCCAATTTAAAAATTATAAATATTGATCTACCTATTGATGGGTAGACCCCATATAACGGAACCCCAAAAACTTCGGTATTTTGGGGAACTTGGGCACATTCTTCAACCGAAATGGTTGTAATTTGGTACTTTGAATTTCCACTTGGTACGAAATCTGCGAACTACAGATGACCAATATAGGCCCAATTTTTGGTGTAGGATCTTAAGGATTTTTGACAAGTTCTTCGATCGAATTTCGTATAATATGGTATGTTGGGTTCTAATTGGGCACCAAATCCTCCTTCCAAAAAATGATCAACATTGGTGCAATTTTAGGGGTAGACCCCTTAAAATGGTACCATTTTCGTCCGATTTTATGTAAATGGTGCACCAAAATCACTATATATCCTTCGATTTGTACGAAATTTGGCACAGTGTACTGAATTAAATCTAGAACGATGTATGTCCCATAAAGTCCCTATATATCCTTCGATTTGATCTAAATTTGGCATAGCGTACTGAACTAAGTCTGGAAATATGTGTGTTAAATTTCGTGAAAATCGGTTCAGATTTAGATATATATATATATATTCGTCCGATTTTATGTGCACCAAAGTCCCTATATATCCTTCCATTTGCACGAAATTTGGATTTATAAGTAAATGAAGAACTCAAAATGTGGCCGAATTGTGTAACCTAAAATGTGACAATTTTTTAACCTAAAATGTGACAATTTTCGATGAAATCAGTTAAGATTTCGATATTTTGCTTTAAATTTATTTACATAATTTTGTCCCATTGTAAGTAGCAACTCTATATCTGACCAAAATTTAGTATAGGCTGCAGAATGACATGTTTAATTTCATGTTAATGGTCCCTCAAAAATGCGACATCTGTTCGGATCCCATCTATTGAATATACCCAATGTGGTGAAGGGTATCATATAGTCGGCCCCGTCCGACTTTACTACTTTCCTTACAGGTTTATATTAAAATAGTTAACTATAGTTATCGACAGTATAATGAGTTCCTCGTGGGGTGAGAAGATTCATTGGTATTTCTGGTCGTCAGTGGTTTCCAAGATATCATTGGAAAGTATTGTTTGCTTAGATGTAATATCTCCTATATAAAGATCCCGGCAATTTTTGCTTACATCAGAGGTTTTAGGGACACTCCTCAACCTTATACTCTGTAGTGTATTGCAACGTTGTGTTGATACATTCTTTATACGTAACTTTAAATATACCTATGGTTAAGCGTATCAAAAGTTCGGCTCGGCCGAATTTAGCGCCACTTTCACTTTTTGAATTTCATCTTTAAGGGAACCCCCCCCCCCCCCATTCTCGATTTTGTATTTTTAAGATTTTAAATGGGCTGGTAAATGAATACCAATGCTTGTTAAGGTTTGTAACTTGGCACATATATATTTGAAGATTTAAAAAGGAAGAAAAATAATTTACAAAAATTTGTTGTTGTTGTTTTGTTGTTGTTTTTTGGGTGCAAAGAAAAGTCCACATTTTCGATGGCGGGCATGATAACTCCTCACTGGAACATCGGAATCCGAAAATTCCAACTGTGTTAGAAAGAGGACATGTCTGGCTCTCGTATGAACTAGGATTATTGACTTCGCTCTAAAATTAACAAAATGGTGGACCTTTGAACAATTTTTTTTGGAAAATCGCCGATTTTTTACCAAAAACCATGTTAAAAAATAAGGAAGATCTTCACCGATTGGCTTTATCCTAGTTCATACGAGAGCTATACACTCTCAGAGAAGCCTTGCAAAATTTGGAACCGATTGGATTATTAGTTTTTGAGTTATCGTGCCCGCCATTCGCAAAAAAATGTTTAGAGAAAAACTCGTTTAAAGTTTAAGAAGCCCTTCAGTCGTCACTTGATGTTGACACAATAAATCGGATATATCTTCAAGAGTTCTTGAGATTTTCACTTGAAATTTTGTAGGGACATTGTTTAATTAGTGTAGATTCGAATTATATCAACAACAATTTTGACCCCGAGAATGGGGGGTCCCCTTAAATATAAGTCATAGGTCCCATTCAGTGTCAAAAGTTATAGGTGTGGATTTGTAGAAGAATTTCATAAAGGGTCTCCGAGCTTAAATAGTGAATTTTGGAAGAGTATTTCCTTTTTATGTATTTAGAATTGTATATAATTTAGTACTCTGAATTCCCATTGGATGTTAAATCTTCAAAAATTATCTACATCATTCCACTGTTTTGATCCATTTCCAATATTTATACCCTTCACCACACTGTGGTACAGGGTATTATGTCTTTGTGCATATGTTTGTAACAGGCAAAAAGAAACGAGATAGACACATGGTTCCTTTTGAGAATATGCAAAGAATCACTTTTTAAGTCGATTTATGCATGTCCGTCTGTCCGTCCGTCCATGTATTTTTGTTAACAAAGTACAGGTCGCAATTGTGATCCGATTTGAATGAAATTTGGCACAGTTCACTTATTTGGCCCAAGGACGAACCCTATTGAAATTCGGAAAAATCGGTTCAGATTTTGATGTAGCTCCGATATATATTTTCGTCCGATTTTATGTAAATGAAATTTGGCACAGCGTACTGAATTAAATCTAGAACGAAATTTCGTGAAAATCTGTTCAGATTATGATATAGCTACCATATATATTTTCGTCCGATTTTAGGTAAATAGTGGACCAAAGTCCCTATATATCCTTCGAATTCCATGAAATTTGGCACAGCATTCTGAATTAAGCCTAGAACAATGTTTGTTAAATTTCGTGAAAATCGGTTCAGATTTAGATATAGTTCCTCATATATTTTCGTCGGATTCAATGTAAATTGTCCACCAAAGTCCCTATATATCTTTCGATTTGCACCATATTTGGCACAGCGTAATGAAAATTAACACACTAGAATGATGTGTGTTAAGTTTCCTGAAAATCGGCTCAGATTTAGATATAGCTCCCATATATATTTTCGTCCGCTTTAATGTAAATGGTGCACCAAAATCACTTTATATCCTTCGATTTGCACGAAATTTGGCAAAGTGTACTGAATTGAATCTAGAACGATTTATGTTAAATTTCATGAAAATCAGTTCACATTTAGATATAGCTCCCCTATATATTTTCGTCCGATTTTCGGTAAATAGTGCATATATGTCTTTCGATTTGCACGAAATTTGGCACAGTGTAATGAATTATGTATAGAATAATGTGTTTTAAGTTTCCTGAAAATCGGTTCAGATTTAGATATAGCTCCCATATATATTTTCGTCCGATTTAATGTGAATTGTCCACCACAGTCCCTATATATCTTTCGATTTGCACGAAATTTGGCACAGCGTAATGAAATAGGTCTAGTATGAAGTGTGTTACATTTCCTGTAAATCGATTCAGATTTAGATATAGCTTCTATATCTGACCAAATGAAAAATTTAGTGTCGGTTGCAGGATGACATTTTTATGGATTCAATTTCATTTTACTGGTCCTTTAAAAATGCGACGTCTGTTAGGATTCATCTGTTGAATATACCCAAAGTGGTGAAGGGTATCATATAGTCTGCCCCGTCCGACTTTACTACTTTCCTTACTGGTTTATATATTTAGAATTGTCTATAATTTAGTACTCTGAATTCCCATTGGAAGCCAAATCTCCAAAAATTATCTACATCGTTTTACTTTTTAGACCCACTTCCAATATTTTTATTGCTATGTCCCCCCATTTCAAAGTCCTCATACAACGGCGTTGGCTCAAATTTACTTCTGGATGGATCTCAAATCTTCCTACAAAAAATTACCATGTAGAAATGTCCCCAACGATTAAAGGTATTTTAAATTTTCACCTCATGTATATAAAGGTGTAAAAAGTTCGATCCAGCCGAACTTAACCACGTTTTTGGTTGTTCATCTTCAAGATTTTGTATTTCAGTTTGAGGAAGCATTATCTACATCTGAACCCATATAAACAAAACCTAAGACATGTTCTAAATTAAATTTGTTGGTATGTGTTGGTGGAGACATTCTAGGCTTAATGGATAGCCTGTGAAATACTGAATGTTAATCCAACGAAGTCGATCAAAACTGTATTTGGTGCCTGTACCAATATCTGAGCCGAATTTAATGGAACATGCCTGGATATGTTCCAAATCTCGTATAAATCGGACAAGGATATCGGCATGGCTCCACCGAAAATGCTTTATGTGGACCTTGTTGGTCAGACCCTATCCTATGATTCTATAATTTGGTACTTCGTCCAATATTTGCCCAAATATGAGGATCTCGATCCATTAAGTTAATTTAAAGGCTCCCCTTCAAATTAGACGTTTCGGGGTTTTCAGAGGATAAAATACCTCCAGAAAATGTTTGACGTTGTCCCATATAAATGTTACGTACAACCTTAAACATTTTATGATCCTATCCATATTTTCCAATCTATGTTTTTGTAATTTTTCTCCTAAATAACAAACTACAGTCCCAATTTTAGGCATTTCGAAGATCACAATCTCATTTTCTAACCCTGACCAAGTTTTTAGATAGCTTCATTATAACCTTCTTGATGTAAAGGTCCAAGACGAATTATTCAACGCAATTGGCTTAAATTTGGCATTTCTGTTTTTGAGCGAAAATATACCTCTTGACATTTTTGATATGCCCCCTATTTTTGAGGGAAAAAATACCTCTTGACATTTTCGATATGCGCCCAACGAATTGTTAGTCCCATTTTATGTGTGTTTCCAGCTCCTACTTTAATTTTTCAAATGAAGTGGTACATATTTGGTATTCGAATATAGGAAACAAATTTTCGAATATAATTTTCTGGCATATTTCCAATATACTTGGACTTGTATTTGAGGTAAATGGTTTTCTATATACAATCACAGTACAAAATTTTATTCTGTACTTCATTCTACACCTTTTAGGCAAAGATTACACTTTTCACAATCTGGCTTTCATAAATAAAATTTCAAATGGTCATTCAACGCTGCAACTAGTTTGCCGCTAAGTATTCCGTGATAACATTTCTACTATATATATTACATCGAAATTATCTGCGGCGCTTAATGTTTGAAATCATATTTCCTCTACCAGTTGTCTACCAAAACCTAATGTTCTTCAGAAGTAAAGAAAAACGCACAAACTTTAAATTGATTTACTACTGGATAACAAAATGCATCATCCAGCCTTTGCCTCTGGGCATTAACTTCACTAATGATATCCAGCAACAAATCGATATACTCGTACAATAGCAACGATTTGCTTTTTACATTAGCATAGCGCTTCATCGGCGATTGTCGTTTCTTTATCTCTTCAAACCAAATAGCAACAACAAAAACCGAAAACGAGAATAAAATTAAATTTTAAATTCTTTTACGTTTTCGAAATCGGTATCAGTTTGATTTGGCTGGCGTTCGATGGTGTGCATGTCTGTTTTTGTGAAGAAAGATAGCTGCAGGAAAAAGAAACATCTCCGCCATCGTCATCAGCATCATCATCGTCGAATACTGATAAGAAAATTATTTTTTGTTTTTCATGCCACAAATAGATTTAAATGGTAAATTATTGCCCACCACCAAACGGCAACGTTTTAAATCAAATGATTTTAATCGAATGATAATTAATTAGTAGGGCAATTGGAAACACATTTATTTATGATCATTTGGTAAGCGGTATTTTAAAGAAACGAAATGCATACAAACACGCGCGGAATAGTGGTAATGGAAAACGGTACAGCTGCTTAGATAACGGTGGTCATTATAACTTTTCTTTGGTGTTGAAGCTAAGCTACTTACTTGAACAGCAGCTGGAAAAATATACCACGTGGGATGATTGCCCTGAAAAATGCAAAGTGTTGAGGAAAACGTGTGAAAAATATTGAAGAACCAGTAAGGAAAGTAGTAAAGTCGGACTGGGCCGACTATATGATATCCTTCACCAATTTGGGGATATTCTACATATGTATTCTAACAGATGTCGCCTTTTCCAAGTAACATTGGCAGTAAATAAACCGACTAACATCACTTCCAACACATGCCATTCTGCAACCTATTCCATACTTTGTAAATAGATTTAAAGCAAACTTTACACACGCTATTTGGCATGCTTCACTGTTTAAAATGTATAAATCAGGCATCCACTGATCAAATGGTGTACCATCAATATGAATGGGTCGAAATTATATATGGAAGCTATGCTATATATAAATCTGAACCTATTTCAAGGAACTTACCTACGAATGGGCCTATAGTGCATTATTTACTTTAAATCGGACTAAGGTATATATAGAACCTATATGTAAATCTGAACCAATTTCAAGAAAACTTGACACTCGAAAGGTTATACTAACTTCAGTGCATTGTACAAAATTGAATCTGAACCGATTTTCACGAAACTTACCTAAGATCGGACAAAAATATATATGGAAGCTCTATATAAATCTGACCCGAATCTGACTCTATGCCAAATTTCGTGCAAATCGAAAGATATATAGGTACTTTGGTGCCCCATTTATCTTAAATCGATCGAAAATATTTTTGGGAGCTATATCTAAATCTCAGCCGATTTTCTCGAAACTTGGCATACGTCATTCTAGACTTAATTCAGTACACTATGAAAATTATCTAAGGACTTTGAAAGATATAAGGACTTTGGTGCACCATTTATTTCAAATCGGACGAAATATATATATATATATATATATATGGGAGATATATCTAAATCTGAACCAATTTTCCCGAAACTTGGCACACGTCATTCTGAACCTACTTTAGTACTCTATTCCAAAAGTCAAGCAAATCGAAAGATATATAGGGACTTTGGTGCCCCATTTACCTTAAATCGGTCAAATCTGCATATGAGAGCTATATCTAAATCTGAAACGATTTTCTCGAAACTTGGCACACATTATTCTGGACCTAATTCAGTACTATTTGCCAAATTTCGTGCAAATCTAAAGATATATAGGGACTCTGGTGCCCCATTTACCTTAAATCGGACGAAAATATATATGGGAGCTATATCTAAATCTGAATCGATTTTTCCCAATTTCAATAGGGTTCGTCATTGGGCCAAACAAGTGACTTGTGCCAAATTTTATGCAAATCGGATCATAAATGCGACCTGTACTTTGTTTACAATTTAACATCTACAGACGGACGGACGGACATGCATAAATCGACTCAGAAAGTGATTCTATGCATATTCTCGAAAAGAACCATGTGCCTATCTCCATTCCATTCGCCTGTTACAAACATATGCACAAAGCCATAATACCCTGTACCACAGTGTGGTGAAGGGTATAAATATTGGGTATTTTTGTTAATACTATTTAATTGATATTCAATTAGGTATTATTACTTAGTATTTCGATTTTTCTATGTAAATACCGCTGAAAAAACATACACTTCCAGTAGGAGGCTTATACAAAATTTTCTGTCAACTGAGCAGACGTACAGTCTTTCGTGTGTCATTTGCATGAAATCGATGACACATTTAAAGCAAACTTGGCACAAGTCATTCTAGACTCAATTCAGAAATCTATGACAAATTCTGTGCCATTCGGATAGGCAACATTTAAAATCGGTCAATAATAAGGAGGTGAACTCCAAAACCAATTAGAAAGGGAAGGAAGAAATGACA
>NW_026879154.1:0-26109 GCF_032173495.1 Musca vetustissima
CCCATTAATTCGTATTTTGAGGACCTTGATCACGGTTTTCAACCGATAATTTGAAGTTTTTAGTTCTCATGGGGTGTTAAATCTTCCACATAACGATACCACCTCATTTTACGTATTTTGAAGCTTTTATCGAATTTTCTTACAAAATTACTCCAATTTCGCATTGTGAGTTTTTGGAAGCTGACATAGAAAATTATCAATTTAAGTTTAAGTTTGGATATATTGCCCATATAAAAGCATCACACTGTTTCGAAAAATTTGGAATTTGCCCTTCTGGGTTATTGTAGGGTGGAATACATTTTTGCACGAGATGTCCTTCATAGATCTAAGCCATGGACAAAGCTTCACGAAAAGGTTCCATCTCACTTCCATACTTTTAAGATTCTAATCGCTCTAATATAACTTTCCGGGTTAATTTTCGGCGCTCTCAATGTTTTCTCATGAAGAGGCTGAAATTTGGGTTTCACTGTTCTCGTGAATAAAAAAACTTCTTTCTAGAAAGTTTATTTCGTCAATGTTAATGATTTTTACATGCTTAAAATTATTCCCATATAAAATTCCCTTGAAGTGGCTTCAATTTGGCATTCCGAGTTCTTTATGCAGAATTTTGTCTACATAGGTGTATTTTTGGATATAGCATCATGTAAGGGTTCTATACAACTATGACTCTAAAAAATTTTGCACTTATTTAACATTTCCTGAGATTTTTGCCGAAGTCTATGTTTTGACATAACCCCCATATAACGGGAAACGAGACAAGAAGAGGCTGTAATTTGACTAAAAAACTTTTTTACATGAATGTTTTTTTCATGATTTATAACACGTCCATACAAAGGCATAGGTTTTTAAATGAGTTACCAGACCTTCCGAAGATTGGTCTTCTTAAGCATTATTTTTGGAAGGACAATCCGAAGAGCGAATTATTGATGAACTAATTTTTCAAGGGCCAACCAAAGATTGGATTTTTAAGTACTAATTTGTCAATATTGCATGGACCAATCCTTGCCTTCCCGATGTTGAAGTACACGGCATTGGACACGTAGTACACCTTGCCCTTGGTCTTAGCCAGACTTGCCTAGCACAAGAAGCCTAGCACAAGGAGAGTCCCTTCCTGAAGGGAGGAGGCTGAAGACCTTGAGCATGCCTTCCGTGTCGAAATCGCTTCCCCTAACCTCTGACGGAGACTGTAGCCTTTTGTAGTTGAGGAATGTCTTTTTTCCTCACCAGCTTGAGCTACATTGTTCCCTCTATTGGTCAAATGCTTGCCACTATCTTTCTCAGGGTTTCTATGCTTTTTGGACTTCCAAATTCCAGCATTAGATAGTCCCCTTTGAAATCGTAGCTATTCATTTCTATAGAGTCCCCACCTTGCAGTAGGTACTCCATTATCTTGGTGTTGACCACATATAATACTTCTTTATGGGTCTCCTTCTTTAGCTTACCGAACGCGCTATTTCCGTCGACCACTGCATAGCGTAGCTCGTCTCGATAGCGCTTCCTGACAATCTTGGTATAAGACGGCGGCTCCTTTCCATCTGTTGCTGTCATCTACCTCTTTCGCAACTTGCGGTTGATCCTTTTGGGATTCCCGGTCTTTGCGGAAGATTCCGACTCAGCACTCGTCTTCCTGCTATCAGAGCCAGCTTCGTGACAGTCTCCTTTGACGTTGGTTTGACTCAGCTTTCTCTTATTATCATTCGACGGGAAGCTAATTTTCTGTTTGGCGGATTTAACAGTCGCCTGCTCATCCAGAGACCTTATCCTCTTCGCTGCTTCCGCAGATGTGGAGGGAAGGTCAGGCTTATCCTTTTGAGCCTCTGTCTGTATCTCGCCCTTTTTGTTCATCCGGTTCATTCTGGCCAACTTCCGCCTTTGTGCCCAGACAACTGCTTCTTCCTAGTTGTGAGTTTGGCGATGTTTTTACTCACCTCCTCTATCATCTTGTCAGCTTCGTCTCTCTTCCGGCTCTCCAAGACAGTTATGTTTCTCTGATTATCATGATCAGACTCAAAGTTCGAAGTTGAGTCCCCTCCTGTCTCTGAAGGCTGGGTCGAGATTGCTCTTCCCCTGTGGTTCCTCAAATTCGAGTTTGTGTTGGCCGAGGGCTGAGTGCTTGTAGCTATACTTTCGACTACAGATGCCAAGATGTGGGTGATCTGTAGGAGATTGTTGCTCACGGTCGCAGGATGACGACGGGGCGTGACTCGTGGTCAGATCAACGACACCCGCCGGTACTGAGTTATTTAGGCTTTGCACCGTAACGTTTATTCTTTCTTTTTCTTTATCCATCTTTGTTTTTTGTTTTAGGCGAACACCCCCATAGTTAGTTTTGGTCCGCGGGGACAGAAGCCCTGGAGGTGGGTGATCAAACTATTCCATTACTTACAGCCTGCGCTGGTTGTAATGGATTAGTATGATCATCCACCTCCCCCCCTATCCGCCACCTGGGGACGCGCCCACTCGTTAAAAACTTGTACATATCATATGAAACGAATGGAATATCCTATTCATCGAAACTTTGCACAACCTTATATTTTTATAAGGTCTAATTTTGTCCACCATTTGTTGAAACCATTTTTAGAGTGGATTTTTAATGAATAATTATTTTTCCGAAGAATTGCTTTTTGAAGGGCTAATATTTCAACGATCATCCGAGAATTGGATTTATAGAGACTATTTTTTCAATTTTTTCTAGTGTAATTTATATTGTTGATTATATTATATGATTTCACAAGGACCATCCGAAGATTATATTTTAAAAGACTTATATCTCAAGGACTATCCGAAGATTATCCTGTGAGCACTAATTTTTTCCTTAACATCTAAAGTATGCTTATGCTTGAATGTTTCCCTACTGAAAATCTTTTCTACAAATTAAATAATATCATTTTACATGGCCATATGTCTTTTTTTCTTAGTTTCAATTTCATAATATATTTTACGGTTTATGGACTAATAAAGTTATTTGTTAAATCCATTATGTCCCCCCACATATCTAGCTCTGCTCAGATTACATTAATATGCAGCTAAGGCAATTGTCATTTATCCAGTGTCATTTATAGTTTTCAACAGCAAAATGTTTCATATTTCTGGGGATCATAACAAAAGATATCACTCATACATTAACTTCTGTGTTAATGGGTATGAAGAATTACATCTTTTCTCCATTCCCCCTGCATTTCTTGACAAAGGACAAAAAATATAAATAATTTAATTTGTCGAATATGTCAGAGCATTCAAACATAGCTTACAAATGAATTTGTCACATTTCATGTTCATGGTAACTTCTGGCAACGGCCACTTACGTTTCCGGTCAGGCTGTCTATTCTTTTGAATGTCCTGGTTCTCCCTCTCCTCCACCTCCAACTGTTACCTAAGTCCAAACATTTCATTTCATCAGCACGAGTCACCAACAGTGCAAAAACAAAATTTCAAATAACTTTACACAATAGTAGAAAAGAAAACTCTACTATTGTATCACACACACTTTCACACATACATCTAAATTCAAAAAAGAAAAAAGTTTCTTTGCGAAAAAAAAACTAACAACGACAACCCAAAGCAAATTTGTCATTCATACAGAAAAAGACATCAAAACACACCCATACAATAAGGGTCCCTTACTCGAACTTCGTTACACCTCTCCGTCGTCCCTTTTTGCTGACCCACCCCACACACAGCATTGACTTTATTATGAATGACGATACAAGTGTATCGTGATGATGTATCTATGTGTAAGTGAATATCTTTCAAAGTGTGCAAATATGTTACATGTCTTCGTAAATGTGTCCTCTTATGATTGAGTGCATGTTGTACACACACACACAGATACACACACGTACACACATTGGCAAATGAAATTAATAAATTTAATGGACTCTTTGGAAACATTATATTATTAAGAGAGGACAGAATGGAAAGGGGGAAGATACAAGTTTTATTCAACTCTATGGAATATTTCTTTCAAAGAGCAACAAAAGCGTGGATTTTTTGAAAGATGGAGAATCTTGAATTATTGAGGAGTATTTTTAAAGGACTATAGAGAAATGTGGTTTAACGTTTCAAAGCCCTTCTTAGGCTTGCATTTTTTAAGAATATTCTTTAAAGAGACCTCTATAAAGCGTGATTTTTTTTAAATAATGTTCAAGGTCCTCAAAAGGCGTTGATTTTTTTAGGAAGAGTTTTTCAAGGTTCGTCAGATGCGTGGGGTTTTAAAGAAACATTTTTCAGGGTGCGCCAGAGGTATGGTTTTTATAACAATACTTTTTCAAGAATCGTAAGAGGCGTGGATTTTTAAGAATATTTTTTTAATGTTCTCAAGATGCGAACATTTTTTAAAGAGGCGTGGATTTTCTAAAGAATATTTTTCAAGGGCTGCTTCACGAGGCGTGGATTTTCTAAAGAATATTTTTCAAGGGCTGCTTCACGAGGCGTGGATTTTCTAAAGAATATTTTCTAAAGATTATTTGTCAAGTTCCTCATGAGCCGTGTACTTTTTAAAGAATATTTTTTCTAGGACCTGCACAAGGCGAGGATATGCTGGATAATATTTTTACAAGGATCTAAACAAGGCGTGGATTTTTCGAGGAATATTTTTTCGAGGACCTACAAAAGGAGTAGATTTTTAAAGAATATTTTTTCGAGGTCCTACACAAGGAGTGGATTTTTTAAAGAATATTTTTTTTTTCGAGGACCACCACAGGGCGTGGATTTTTAAATGAATATTTTTTCAAGGACCTAAACAAGGCGTGGGTTTTTAAACCCTTCACCACACTGTGGTACAAGTTATTATGTCTTTGTGCACATGTTTGTAAGATAGATCCTTTGAGAATATGCATAGAATCACTTTCTGAGTCGATTTACGCATGTCCGTCTGTCCGTCTGAACATTCGTCCGTCCATGTATTTTTGTGAACAAAGTATAGGTCGCATTTATGATCCGATTTGGATGAAATTTGGATATAGCGCCCATATATATTTTCGTCCGATTTAATGTAAATGGCGCCCCTATATATCGTTCGATTTGCACGAAATTTGGCACAGCGTAATGAATTAGGTCTAGGATAATGTGTGTGAAGTTTCCTGAAAATCTGTTCAGATTAAGATATAGCTCCCATATATATTTTCGTCCGATTTAATGTAAATGGTGCACCAAAGTCCCTATATATCTTCCGATTTGCACGAAATTTGGCTCAGCGTAAGGAATTAGGTCTAGAATAATGTGTGTAAAGTTTCCTGCAAATCGGCTCAGAGTCAGATATAGCTCTCATATATATTTTCGTCCGAAATGACGTGTGTTAAGTTTCGTGAACATCGGTTTCGTTATAGATATAGGTCCCATATATATTTTCGTCCGATTAAAGGTAAATTGTGCATCAAAGTCCCTTTATGTCGTTCGATTTCCACGAATTTTGGTCTAGGGTACTGAATTGAGTATGGAATGATGAGTGGTGAGTTTTGGGAAAATCGGTTCAGATTTAGATATAGCTCCCATATATATTTTCGTCTGATTTTATGTAAATGGCGCCCCAAAGTCCCTATATATCCTTCCATTTGCACGGAATTTGGCATAACGTACTAAACTAAGTTTAGAACGATGTGTGTTAAATTTTGTTAAAATCGGTTCAAATTTAGATGTAGCTGTGATATATATTTTCGCCCGATTTTAGGTAAACAGTGCACCAAAGTCGCTATATATCCTTGTGTTTGCACGAAATTTAGTATAGCGTACTGAATTGAGTTTAAAATGAAGTGTGGTAAGTTTCGGAAAAATCGGTTCGGATTTTAATATAGCTCTCACATATAAATATATATTCGTCCAATTTTACCTAAATCGTGCCACAAATACCTAATGTTTGTTCGATTAACACGAAATGTTGCTCAACGTATCAAATTGAGACTTGAATGTCGTTATTGCGTTTTGTTGAAATTGGTACAAATGCAGCCATAGCTTCCATATGTATTTCGAACTGGTGTCTGATTTTTGTTAAATAAATGTTCCTTCGAGGGAGCATTGACAAGCATCTGTAAGGATACTTATGTAAAATATACCCAAAGTGGTGAAGGGTATCATATAGTCGGCCCAGTCCGACTTTTCTACTTTCCTTACTGGTTTAAAGTATATTTTCACAGGGCTGAATTTTATAAAGAATATTTTTACAAGGCTCTACACAAGGCGTGGATTTTTTAAAGAATATTTTTTCGAGGACCTACACAAGGCGTGGATATTTTAATAAATTTTTTTTCGAGGACCTACACAAGGCATGAATTTTTAAAGGAATACTATTTCGAGGACCTACACAAGGCATGGATTTTTAAAGGAATACTATTTCGAGGACCTACACAAGGCATGGATTTTTAAAGGAATACTATTTCGAGGACCTACACAATACGTTGATTTTTGAAAAACTACTTTTTCGAGGACCTACACAAGGTACATTTTTCCAAAAAAAAAAAAAAAAAAAAATATATATATATATATATTTTTAAAGACCTACACAAAGTGTTTTCCATAAACCCATACGCACTTCATAATAATTACCCTTGCTCTTACAATTTCCAATCTACACATATCCTATTACAGTTCATATTTTCTACAATATATGACCTCCTGCCATTAAAACACATTGTAGTAAGGGAAAAGCGACTTTATTGCATTTGGCATTCCGTGCATTTCTCATATGTCATTTGCCTATTTTCTTAGAACCCACAAACACGCATTTAAGTCATAAGTCATAATGCAACAACATCATTGTTGTCGTCATCGTCGTGGTGGTGGGCATTCCACACACATTAAAAATAATTTTATGCGGCGGCATATCACAGACATTGTTGCCAAGTAGGGGAAGAAGTCAACAGTCCTATAAAACTAGTTTGAAAAAGGATAATGACCATAAATGCGTAGGATATGTGTAATTGATGTATGGAGGAGGGGAAAAACTAGTGCTGATAAAATAACTGCGTTATTATGTTTGGGATGGGAGATTGTCTATTAAAATTATTTTTTATAAAATTTCTTGAAAAATATTTTTAGCTTCTTTTCGTTAGGTCATTGAAAAATACTTGTCAATAACCAAAAAATCATACGTAGATCAATATCCGTGGTACATTTTTACCCAATACGCTATGACAAAATTCATGCAAATCAAACGATTTTCAGGGACCTTGGTGCACCATTTACCTAAAATCGGCCGAAGCTATATATACGAGCTATCCCTAAATCTGAACCGATTTTCAGGAAACTTAACACACATCATTTTACACCTAATTCATTACGCTATACCAAATTTCGTGCAAATCGAAAGATATGTAGGTAATTTCGTACACCATTTACATAAAATCGGACGAAAATATATATGAAAGCTATATCTAAATCTGAACCAATTTTCCAGCACACATCATTCTAGACCTAATTCAGTAGGCTGTACCAAATATCGAGCAAATTGAAAGATATATAGGGATTCTGGTACACAATTTACCTAAAATCGGGCGATACTATATATGGGAGCTATATCTAAATCTGAACGATTTTCATGAAACTTAGCACACATCATTCTAGACTTAATTCAATACGCTATGCAAAAATTCGTGCAAATCAAACGGTTTTCAGGGACTTTGGTGCACCATTTACCTAAAATCGGCCGAAACTATATATGGGAGTTTTATCTAAATCTGAACCAATTTTCACGAAACATAGCTCACATCATTCTAGACCTAATTCAGTACGCTATACCAAATTTCGTGCAAATTTTGGTACACCATTTACCTAAAATCGGGCGATTCTCAAAAGGAACCATGGGTCTATCTCGATTCCTTTTGCCTGTTACAAACATATGCACAAATACATAATACCCTGTACCACAGTGTGATGAAGGGTATAAAAAGTCCGCTCCTTATTTGTGTCCCTGAAAAATATTTTTTAGGTCCCTAAAAAAGGCGTGGATTTTGATTTTTTTTTTTTTTTGTAATCCACGCCTTATTTAGGTCCCTAAATATATTTTTTTTTAAAATTCACGCCTTATTTAAAAAACCAACCATGTTGAGGTCATCAAAATATGGCTTGTTCAGGTCCTTGATTTTTTTAATCCACGCCCTGTTTATGTTCTTGAAAATTAGTTTTTAATGGTTTAGGTCCTTTTCAAAAATGAGGTTTCAAAAACCAAACTAATTTTAATTATACCCTTCACCACACTGTGGTACAGGGTATTATGTCTTTGTGCATATGTTTGTGACAGGCAAAAATAATCGAGATAGACCCATGGTTCCTTTTGAGAATATGCATAGAATCACTTTTTGAGTCGATTTATGCATGTCCGTCTGTCCGTCCATGTATTTTTGTTAACAAAGTACAGGTCGCATTTATGATCCGATTTGGATGAAATTTGGCACAGGTCACTTAATTGACCCAAGGACGAACCTTATGGAAATTGGAGAAAATCGGTCTACGTTTAGGCATAGCTCTCATATAAGGGTACCACCATATTTTCGGTATTTTGAGGTTCTTGAGCCCGTTTTTTAACTGAATTCGCTGAAATTTGGTACTTTAAGTTCTTATTGGGTAGCAAATCTCCCTACCAAAAATTATAAATAACGGTCCATTTTTTCGGATAGCCCCCATATAAAATTACCCCCAATTTTCGGTATTTTGGGGGTTTTGATCGCATTTTTCAACCGAATTCGCTGAAATTTGGTACTTTGTGTTCTTATTGGGTAGCAAATCTCCCTACCAAAAATTATATATAAAGGTCCATTTTTTCGGAAAGCCCCCATATAAGGGTACCCCCAAATATTCGGTATTTTGAGGTTCTTGAGCGCGTTTTTTAATTGAATTCGCTGAAATTTGGTACTTTGAGTTCTTATTGGGTAGCAAATCTCCCTACCAAAAATTAGAAATAAAGGTCCATTTTTTCGGATAGCCCCCATATAAAATTACCCCCAATTTTCGGTATTTTGGGGGTTTTGATCGCATTTTTCAACCGAATTCGCTGAAATTTGGTACTTTGTGTTCTTATTGGGTAGCAAATCTCCCTACCAAAAATTATATATAAAGGTCCATTTTTTCGGAAAGCCAACACATAAGGGTACCCGCAATTTTCGGTATTTTCGGGTTCTTGGGCTCGTTTTATAATTGAATTCTCTGAAATTTTGTACATTGGGTTCTTAATGGGTACCAATTTACTCCAAAAAATTATAAATATAGGTCCAGTTTTTCTGGTAGTCACCATATAACGGTACCCCCGAACTTTTGGTATTTTAGGGGTTCTGATCGTATTTTTCGACCGAATCGACTTTAATTTAGTACGTCGAGTTCTTATTAGGTAGCACATCTCTAAACTATAAATTATAAATATTGGTAAATTTTTTCTTGTAGCCCCCATATAAGGATACCCCCCAATTTTCGGTATTTTGAGGTTCTTGAACCAAATTCTTTTTATACCCTTCACCACACTGTGATACAGGGTATTATGTCTTTGTGCATATGTTTGTAACAAGCAAAAGAAAACGAGACAGACACATGGTTCCTTTTGAGAATATGCATAGTATCACTTTTTGAGTCGAGTTAAGCACGAAATTTGGCACAGCGTAACAAATTAGGTCTAGAATGATGTGTGTTAAATTTCCTGAAAATCGGTGCAGATTTATATATAGCTCTCATATATATTTTCGCCTGATGTAATGTAAATGGTGCACCAAAGTCCCTATATATCTTTCGATTTGTACGAAATTTGGCACAGCGTAATGAATTATCTCAAGAATGATGTGTGTTAAGTTTCCTAAAAATCGGTTCAGATTTCGATATAGATCTCATATATATTCTTGTCCGATTTAAGGTAAATTGTGCACAAAAGTCCCTATATATTTCTTCCGTCTGATTTAAGGTAAATTGTGCACAAAAGTCCCTATATATCTCTCGATTTGCACTAAATTTGGCTCAGCGTAATGAATTTGGTCTAGAATGATGTGTGTTAAGTTTCCTGAAAATCGGTTCGGATTTAGATATAGCTTCCATATATATTTTCGTCCGACTTAATGTAAATGGTGCACCAAAGTCCCTTAATATCTTTCGGTTTGCACTAAATTTGGCACAGCGTAAAGAATTAGGTCTAGATATGTGTTAAGTTTCCTGAAATCGGTTCAGATTAAGATATAGCTTCTATATCTGACCAAATGAACAATTTAGTATCGGTTGCAGAATGACGTGTTTATGGTTCCAATTTCATTTAACTGGTCCTTTAAAAATGCGACGTCTGTTAGGATTCATCTGTTGAATATACTCAAAGTGGTGAAGGGTATCATATAGTCGGCCCCGTCCGACTATACTACTTTCCTTACTGGTTTTTTTTCGTAAATACTTCCGTTCTTTATTCCGAACTATTTAATTCCATATGAAGTAGTTAATTTCCTAATCACATCTTCTTCGAAATAAACTTCCTTTCAAAAACAATTTATGTTACTCATTTGTTTAAGAAAATCTTTGTAAAGATGCCACAATCTATGACAATATTTGTTATACATTTATATAGCTATATGACAGATATATTTATTCAATGTTTCTATTAAATGTGAAGAAATACAAACACACGCTTTCATATAATTTTATATACACATAATAAAACTATTTGCGAACAAGTGTGTAAGTATATATATACATTAATATGTACACACACTCACATTTTTGTAATGTATATTTTATGAGCTAAATTTACTGTGGTAAAACAAATTTATTTATACAAACACCAGAGCTCAACAACATCATGCAAACACACGCACACACACACATGTATGCATATCCCTTTTTGGCAAACTGTTGATATTCGATATGATAAGTTTTTCAGGATATCTGTATCAATTTTATGTGAATTTCTTCTTTGGCAAGTTTCCGTAAAAATAATTATGTGTATGCATGTGTGTGTGTCACTGAATTAGTCATTTTTGTCTTTGTATGTATGTATGTGGGTCTGTGTTATCTTAACTAATACACCCATTAATAATGCTATAGTTAGTTTGAATTGTATGGATTGTCGTAATGTTTTTATTAAATGTTTACAGGATAATTAATTTAATAATTCACAACAATTTCGAGATGACCAAAATGAAACGATTTGGACTTAAATGTCCGGTTATGTACATGCGTGTGTGTGTGATTGTATGTCCTTGTAATTTTCTTAAGCACACATAACTGTCTGTCTGTCATTTTTCGATTTGAAATACGATATATATTTAAATGAAATTAATGCAAAATTAAGGAATTAGGCTGTCTGTCTGTCTATCATCTTGCAAGTGATGTCCGTGTGACCACATGCCGTATGAGTGATACAAATTTAATTTTTGTGTATTAATTATACGTTCCAACTCATTGTCTTATGAAATTGAGTATTATCGTGTAGTAGTGCTATTAAATTTTAATAGGACATTATTAAATTTGGAATTAAGGAAAATAATTGTATTATTTCGAATAATAAACGAACAAAGAATTTCAAGCGTTAAACGATTTACCAGGAAGAAAGAATTTTAGTTTTTCATCTTAGTTAAAAAATTTGGGATAAACATCAAAAGCGAACTCGTAAGGATATGTTCTGTGACAGGCCCCCAGAAATTGCCCTTAAAAACTTAAATGTCTGGTGACCGTCCAAAAACATTTATCAGTTGATCTACCCTTATCTACTTTATCCCTTTATCTACTCTTAAATATTGTTCAAAATACTTACCCAAACTACTTATGTTACCGACCATTATGTAGATTCTTATAATCAGGTCTGGACAACTGGCAACGTATGTCTCTTCAAATGGTCCATCAGCTCCAATTCTTGAGTAAGCTTTATCTTGTAAGGGGTTAATCAATATCCGCCATAAATTAGTCCGGGTTAACCAAACTTCACCATAACTTGGTCCGAACGAAATTTTACCCAGCATACCGTAGTTAATATAAACTAATGTGTGTCAAGTTTTATTGAAATCGGTATCTCATGTATATCTTCATCCGATTTGTGGTAACTGGTGCACAAAGTACAACGTGCTAAACTGAGCATAGAATGACGTTTTTTGAATTACGTTGAAATTGGTTATGATGTAGACATAGCTCCTGTATACAAAATTCGTCCGATTTCATGTAATGTGAGCGACACGTAACCACCCTGTCCGATTGATATTAAACTTTACACGCATTCTGATTAAAATGTGTCAAGTTTGCTTTAAGTCTGTCCAGATTTACATAATTTTGTTCGAGTCATAGATTTTCGTTAATTTCGTTTAGTTTCATATCCATCCGTTACAATAAAAAACTTATCAATATATCTTGTATGTACCCATAGCGGTGAAGGGTATCATACAATCGGCCCCGACCGACTTTTATACTTACTGGTTTTAACCAAGGACTGTTTAGTCCGATTTTCCATGCGTTGAGTGTGTAGCAAAGTCTAAAAAAGGAAATAACGATCCATGTGAATATATCTATAATCGCAGATTTGTTGTGATTTTAAGATCCGCCCAGAATTGTTAAACCAATTGATCGATAAACCAATGAGCGTAGCAGCACAGTGGGACCAAATGATACCTTACACAACTACAACTGAACTCAACATTTCAGTGGATTAATATCTCGATTTTTTGGTCCATTTTATCCCCAAAATATCATTTGATCACCTGCGATTATTATAGGTGTCGTCCTTGATCGTATTCGGAACTTCATGATATACTTTGAAGCGATTAGCGCGATATTTACGCCCTCTAGTGTAGTAACGGTACTACAAAACTATATCAGAATACGTAGACCCCCTTAAATATTTAATTATAACTGCCATATTCGAGTACATACATCAATATAATTGATATCAATTAGGAGGCCAACCACACCTCTTAGATATACTGTCAAATTGGGTCTTTGGAGCCAAAAATATAGATCTCGCTCGATTTTAGCAATCATGGATGCCTAACCATGTAGCCCATTGAAAATTTAATTAAAAAAGGCATAATACCCTGTACCACAGTGTGGTGAAGGCTACAATGACAGTTTACACTTACACACTCGGTTCTTTCAATTATGTTGTTGCAAGTTTCTGAGCCCATACCACACCCCAAATGCTACGTCAAGAGTGAGTATCACCTCTAATCACTAAATATGGCCATAAAATGCAAATTTTGTAATTTTTCACACAAAATCTGGACACTCGATAAATGTTGACTGATTCTCATGAAAGCAGCCATGCTTATTCCTTGGCCAGACCCTATCCTCGGCGAGCAATTTGTGATAATACTACATCTGCCAAATTACAATTCATTCACATATGATATTTGGTATATATTTGGTCGAGAGGTTCGATTTTTCCCCTCAGTTTTTCTTTGAAGACCTCAGCAAAGAAATTGTGGGATATAATTTAGAAATGGCCATTATACGTTGCTTATGCGGAACAGTCGGCACAAGACCAGACATACCGAAGAAAAATGCGATGATTTGCTTCAACGTGTTTTCCACGAACAACTTTCGAATTTTTATACCCTTCACTACACCATGGTACAGGGTATTATGTCTTTGTGCATATGTTTGTAATAGGCAAAAGGGAACGAGATAGACACGTAATTCCTTTTGAGAATAGAATCACTTTCTGAGTCGATTTACGCATATTCGTCTGTCCGTTTATCTGCCCGTCTCTCCGTCCGTCCATGTTTTTTTTTTGATCCGATTTGGATGAAATTATTTGGCCCAAGGACGAACCCTATTGAAATTGGAACAAGTTCGGCCGGGCCGAACTTTGGATACCCTCCACCACAGGTATACTGGCAGGTATTTGAAATGAAAAAGTGGACCAATATTTATAATTTTTAATAGAGATATTTGGTACCCAATAAGAACCCAATGTACCAAATTGCAGCGAATTCGGTTGAAAAACGTGCTCAAGAACCCCAAAATACCGAAAATTGGAGGGTACTGTTATTTGGAAGCTATACCTAAACGTGGACCAATATATCCCATCTTCGAACTCGAACTACCTGCAAACAAAAGACAAATCTATGCAAAATTTCAGCACCCTATCCCAATTCCTTCAAATGATAGCGTGATTACAACAGACGGACAGACATGGCTAGATCGTCTTAGAATTTTCCCCTGATCGATGAGTTACAAACGGAATGACAAAATTAATATACCCTCCATACTATGGTGGAGGGTACAAAAATCTGTTCAGATTCAGATATAGCTCCCATATCTATTTTCGTCCGATTTAATGTAAATGGTGCACCAAAGTCCCTATGTATCCTTCTATTTGTACGATTTAATGTAAATGGTATACCAAAGTGTATATATATCTCTCGATTTGCACGAAATTTTGCACAACGTAGTGTATTAGGTCTAGAATGATATCTGTTAAGTTTCCTGAAAATCGGTTCAGATTTAGATATAGTTCCCATATATATTTTCGTCCGATTTAATGTAAATGGTGCACCAAAGTCTCTATGTATCCTTCTATTTGCACGAAATTCGGCATGTCATTCTGAATTAAGTCTAGTATGATGTTTGTTAGGTTTCGAGAAAATCGGTTGATTTTCGTCGGAGTTCCAGCAATTTGAGTACCAAATAATAACCTTTTCTCCGATCGAGATAAATTTTGAACAGCACACTGTGCTGTAGCATAACAAACCTTTGCCCAAATACGTCGAGATTTATATATAGCTCCCAGGCCTAATTTTCCTTGATTTCATACAAATGGTACACCAAAAAACCCAAGTGTCTATAGTATGTTTACATATGAGCCTCTCTTGTATTTACCAACAGTAGTGAAGGTTATCATATAGTCGGCTCCGTCCGACTTTTGATCTTTCCTTACTGGTTTTAATTTTACATCGTATATCTTCTTCATATACCTCGAGCGATTTTACTCTTGGCAATTCCCCAACTATATTTCGTAATACTATCAATACAATTTTCAATTTTATTTAACCTGCACAAATAACAATAATTGATACCTTTAAATATTGTACCACATATTAATTAAGTTTTCATTAAATTATTAAGAAATCTGTATGTGTGTGGGTGTGTATTATTTGTCCATTACAAATATTCACTCAAATATAAATGAGAATATTTATTCTTAAATTTCATTTTACATGCAAACACAATTATTATCGACAGACGCATTTTCATTTTGAAACATGATTTATTTAATTACAATTTATTTATTATTATCGTTATTGTCTTTGATGGACTTTTACAATAAATATTTATTCAATTCGAAGTATTCTTTAAACAATTCGATATGTAACTCGATTCAGATAGAGAGTGTGTGTGCGTGTTTGTGTGTGCATTATTTATAGTTAACCCATGAATTAATTATGGGATAAATGGGGGATTTTATATTTCATTTCAAAAAGAAATAATTGCCGAGATGCTGTACTGTTAACAATACCCATTTAAAAATAAAATCTATATATTTAGGAATCTCTCAAATTACTTACAATTATTTCTACAAAAATTCCAAATTTTGATATAATTTAATTTGTACCTCAGCATAGAAATGTTGTATGCTCATTTATTTTCAAATAACTCCCAATTGGACCCCCTCTATCTATCATGTGGTTAATTTCCACTTACAAATTACTGAGAATATATTACGTATAATGTAAGGTCACCCCCATACCTCCCCCCACAGACTTCCGAATGAACTCATTTCAATAAATATTTGTTGTTGAGGCAATTTTGTAAATATAAAGGTAATAAATTTGGGCTATAAATTAATATGTAGTGTTGGGTGGGTATGTGTGTGTGCGTGCGATTTTGTCATTTCATCTCTAAGGCTAGTCCTCATTAAGTCTGGGTGCAGTTTCCATTTTGTTTACATATTTGCTCGTAGCTGTCCCGAGTGTTTGTATATTTATGAGTGTTTACCTTAGAGCTAAATCAATATAATTGTCTACGGCTTGAAAGTTTTATTTGATATTGACTTCGTATTTGGTAAAATAATAAATTAATTTAGATGTTCAGAAATAAGTTTAGAAATAGATTAATTAAATCATGGTAATGAAGGGGAAATTAATATGGAATTTTAGGAAATGATATATTCTTATTTTTATATTTTAGGAAAATATAATAAAAACTCCTATATATCAATAAGTGTTTTCGTCTTTGTTGAATATCGCGACAAGAACCACGTTTTAAGAACTGTATAATTTATAATTGATAACAGTTCAGAATCAAATGGTAATGGTTTATGCCTTGACCTGTATTGGATCTATATTGATCATTTTCTGGGTGGTGGATATCAGATTCCTAATTGCATCACATAGATCCATACTTTGAATTAACCTTAGTTAAAAGGTCCAACACCGGGTTTGGTATATTGAAGTTGAAGAAACAAATTTGGTATTCAGAAAATGAAATGGATAGTTCCATATTTCTACATAACTCTCACATAAAAGTCCCGCTCATTGTTAGTATTTTTAAAATTTCTGTCCCATTTATCCACCGTAATGACTGTAACTGGTATATCTATATATAAATAATGAATATTCATCAAAGTATACTTAATTGGATCTAGCTTGAACCACGAAAATATCTAAACAGAGGCAATGTCAAAACACGGACCTATATTAAAGGTTCTCTACTAAGACATTTTTAATACTCCAGAACCTGGAATGGTAAATTACATCTGGTTTTGGTGGAAAATGCATAAAAAACCTACAACATACCTTAAATAGACATGAACTATTAATGGGATCTAAATCTAAACATGGACCTTTTTTGGAAATTCGGCTATAATCTTCAAAACCTTTAAAATTCCGAAATTCTCGCAGTATATTTTACTGGAGACTAAATCAAATTATAGAAAATTATTAAAAAATGTTCAAAAGATATTCTTGACTATCCAATCACCCAGACTAAACTCGTCAAAACCTTGCAAAAATATTCTTTGGCAAATCCTCGCTTCTTTAGATCCCCAATAAAATATGTTTTTAAAACTCAAGCCTTTGTATGGCTCTTATTCTTAAACAAATCAAACTTTAAGGAGATCCTTGTAAAATAATTTTTACCAAAAGTCTGCAATTTATGAATCTCAAAAAAAAAAAAAAAACAAATTTAAAACATCTACGCCTTTTATGGACCTAGACAAAATATTCCTTGAAACCACCACACCTTTTATGGACCCTAAACAAATATTCCTTAAACATCCACGCATCTAAAGGTCTCACGTCTCTAAAGGACTTCGAAATACACTTTTTTATTACACCTATTAAGGGACCTTAAACGATATTCTTAAAAACACCTTGAAAAAATATTATTTAAAATAGCCAGGCTTCAGTTTTGCCCTTAAAAATATTCTTTAAAAAAGCTACGTCTTCAGGGGACCTTGAAAAAAATATTATTTAAAAAAAAACACGCTCAGTATGTTCCAAAAAAAATATTCTTTAAAAAAATACGCCTCAGTATGGTCCTTAAAAAATATTCTTTAAAAAAGCCACGCCTTATCGTGGTCCTTAAAAAATATTCTTTAAAAAATCCACGCCTTATGGTGGTCCTACTGTGGGACCTTGAGAAAATATTTTGTTAGAAGTCCATGCTTTTTAAGGACTTTAAAAATATTCTGCTAGAAATCCACGCTTCTTAAGGACTTTAAAAAATACCCTTTGAAAAATTCACGCCTCTTAAGGAACTTTAACCACTTTGGGTACATATGTATCCGAAAAGACGTCCGCTTTTTTAAGGAATTTTGACATGAAATAGAACGAACTTAAATCAATCGGCCTAGCTGTGGATCTTTAGTGCACAATTTACTTAAAATAGGTCGAAAATATATACAGGAGGTGTAAATATCATTCCAGACTTAATTCAATACGCTATGCCAAAATTCGTGCAAATCGAATGATTTTCAGAGACTTTGGTGCACCATTTACCTAAAATCGGACGAAACATTGTATGGGAGCTATATCTAAATCTGAACCGATTTTCTCGAAACTTAGTAAACGTCATTCTAGACGTAATTCAATACGCTATGCCAAAATTCGTCTAAATCAAATTATTTTCAGGGACATTGGTGGACCATTTACTTAATATCGGGCGAAACTATATACGGGAGCTATATCTTAATCTGAACCGATTTTCAGGAAACTTAGCACACATCATTCTAGACTTAATTTAGTAGGCTATACCAAATATCATTCAAATATATATATATTGGGACTTTGGTACACCATTTACCTTAAATCGGGCGAAACAATATATGGGAGCTATATCTATATCTGAACCGATTTTCACGAAATTTAGCACACATCGTTCTAGACTTAATTAAGTATGCTATGCCAAAATCCGTGTAAATCTAATTATACCCTTCACCACACTGTGGTACAGGGTATTATGTCTTTGTGCATATGTTTGTAACAGGCAAAAATAATCGAGATAGACCCATGGTTCCTTTTTAGAATATGCATCACATTCTGAGTCGATTTACGCATGTCCGTCTGTCCGTCCGTCCGTCCGTCCGTCTGTCCGTCCATGTATTTTTGTGAACAAAGTACAGGTCGCATTTATGATCCGATTTGGATAAAATTTGGCACAGATTACTTAATTGGCCCAAGGACGAACCCTATTGAAATTGGAGAAAATCGGTCGACGTATAGGCATAGCTCCCATAAAAGGGTACCCCCAAATTTTCGGTATTTTGAGGTTCTTGAGCGCGTTTTTTAATTGAATTCGCTGAAATTTGGTACTTTGGGTTCTTATTGGGTAGCAAATCTCCCTACCAAAAATTATAAATATAGGTCCATTTTTTCGGATAGCTCCCATAAAAGGGTACCCCCAAATTTTCGGTATTTTGAGGTTCTTGAGCGCGTTTTTTAATTGAATTCGCTGAAATTTGGTACTTTGAGTTCTTATTGGGTAGCAAATCTCCCATCAAAAATTATAAATAAAGGTCAATTTTTTCGGAGAGCCCCCATATAAGGGTACCCCCAATTTTCGGTATTTTCGGGTTCTTGGGCACGTTTTATAACGGAATTCTCTGAAATTTTGTACATTGGGTTCTTATTGGGTACCAAATTACTCCACTAAACATTATAAAAATAGGTCCAGTTTTTCTGGTAGTCCCCATATAACGGTACCCCCAAATTTTTGGTATTTTGGGGGTTCTGATCGTATTTTTCGACCGAATTGACTGTAATTTAGTTAGTCGAGTTCTTATTAGGTAGCAAATCTCTCCACTATAAATTATAAATATTGGTCAATTTTTTCTGGTATCCCATATATAAGGGTACCCCTCAATTTTCGTATTTTGAGGTTCTTGAACCAAATTTTTTTTATACCCTTCACCACACTGTGGTACAGGGTATTATGTCTTATGCATATGTTTGTAACAGGCAAAAGGAAACGACATACACACTTTTGAGAATATGCATATGCGATTTAAGCACGAAATTTGGCACAGCGTAACAAATTAGGCCTAGAATGATGTGTGTTAAGTTTCCTGAAAATTGGTTCAGATTTATATATAGCTCCCATATATATTTTCGTCCGATTAAATGTAAATTGTGCACCAAAGTCCCTATATATCTTTCGATTTGCACGAAATTTGGCACAGCGTAATGAATTATCTCTAGAATGATGTGTGTTAAGTTTCCTGAAAATCGGTTCAGATTTAGTTATATATCTTATATATATTTTCGTCCGATTTAAGGTAAAGTGTGCACAAAAGTCCCTATATATCTCTCGATTTGCTCTA
This sequence comes from Musca vetustissima, assembly GCF_032173495.1. Taxonomy (NCBI): domain Eukaryota; kingdom Metazoa; phylum Arthropoda; class Insecta; order Diptera; family Muscidae; genus Musca; species Musca vetustissima. Next base: position 19,700 of record NW_026879154.1, read on the forward strand.
AATTTGGCTCAGCGTAATGAATTGGGTCTAGATGTGTACTAAGTTTCCTGAAATCGGTTCTGATTTAGATATAGCTTCTATATCTGACCAAATGAACAATTTAGTATCGGTTGCAGAATGACGTGTTTATGGTTCCAAATTCATTTTACTGATCCGTTAAAAATGCGACGTCTGTTCCACACACACACACACACACAAAGTGGTGAAGGGTATTAAAGTCGGCCCCGTCCAACTTTCCTTACTGTTTTTTTTTTTTTTTTTTTTTTTTTTTTTTATTTATGAGAATTTTTTGTTTTTTTCACTTGATGGTAAAGGGTGGAGTTTTTTGACATATATATAATAATTTTTCATATAAAACCCATCCACAAAGCGAGTATTTTTAAAAGATTTTTTGGTGCACAACGCATTTAGTAAATCAGCGATAAAGAATTTATATATGGGAGCTCAGATATATAAATCAGAACCGATTTCAGGAAACTTAACTCACATCTAGACCTAATACATTACGCTGAGCCAAATTTAGTGCAAACATATATTCTAGAAAATAATATTCTAATTTGTTACGCATCATTGCCAAATAATTCATTACGTGCTTAAATCGCATATGCATATTCTCAAAAGTGTGTATGTCGTTTCCTTTTGCCTGTTACAAACATATGCATAAGACATAATACCCTGTACCACAGTGTGGTGAAGGGTATAAAAAAAAATTTGGTTCAAGAACCTCAAAATACGAAAATTGAGGGGTACCCTTATATATGGGATACCAGAAAAAATTGACCAATATTTATAATTTATAGTGGAGAGATTTGCTACCTAATAAGAACTCGCTGAACTAAATTATAGTCAATTCGGTCGAAAAATACGATCAGAACCCCAAAATACCAAAAATTTGGGGGTACCGTTATTTTTATATTTTTATAATGTTTAGTGGAGTAATTTGGTACCCAATAAGAACCCATGTACAAAATTGCAGAGAATTCCGTTATAAAACCTGCCCAAGAACCCGAAAATACCGAAAATTTGGGGTACCCTTATATGGGGGCTCTCCGAAAAAATGGACCTTTATTTATAATTTTTGATAGGGAGATTTGCTACCCAATAAGAACCCAAAGTACCAAATTTCAGCGAATTCAATTAAAAAACGCGCTCAAGAACCTCAAAATAATGAAAATTTGGGGGTACCCTTTTATGGGAGCTATCCGAAAAAATGGACCTATATTTATAATTTTTGGTAGGGAGATTTGCTACCCAATAAGAACCCAAAGTACCAAATTTCAGCGAATTCAATTAAAAAACGCGCTCAAGAACCTCAAAATACCGAAAATTTGGGGGTACCCTTTTATGGGAGCTATCCGAAAAAATGGACCTATATTTATAATTTTTGGTAGGGAGATTTGCTACCCAATAAGAACCCAAAGTACCAAATTTCAGCGAATTCAATTAAAAAACGCGCTCAAGAACCTCAAAATACCGAAAATTTGGAGGTACCCTTTTATGGGAGCTATGCCTATACGTCGACCGATTTTCTCCAATTTCAATAGGGTTCGTCCTTGGGCCAATTAAGTAATCTGTGCCAAATTTCATCCAAATCGGATCATAAATGCGACCTGTACTTTGTTCACAAAAATACATGGACGGACAGACGGACGGACATGCGTAAATCGACTCAGAATGTGATTCTATGCATATTCTCAAAAGGAACCATGGGTCTATCTCGATTATTTTTGCCTGTTACAAACATATGCACAAAGACATAATACCCTGTACCACAGTGTGGTGAAGGGTATAATAATTTCAAAATTGTCACTTGTTGTGGAATTGTTTTACAAACCATTCGTCAGTGGTTAATGTGGACTGCAAATTTAATTGGTGGCTCTATTTTCAATAAAATAGATTTGAAAATATGTGCAGGCCTTAATGAAAATGATTCTGACATATGCATATATATATATGGGGACTACGCCACTTATGTATAATTTTTCAAAATTTTAACTGCATCTACCTTTAAATGATGCTGACATTTTGAAGCTCTATTTTGAATGTTTTTATACCCTTCACCACACTGTGGTACAGGGTATTATGTCTTTGTGCATATGTTTGTAACAGGCAAAAATAATCGAGATAGACCCATGGTTCCTTTTGAGAATATGCATATAATCACTTTTTAAGTCGATTTATGCATGTCCGTCCGTCCGTCTGTCTGTATGTCCATGTTCAATTGTAAACAAAGTACTGGTCGCATTTATTATCCGAATTGGATGAAATTTGGCATACGTCACTTATTTGGCACAAGGACGAACCCTATTGAAATTGGGAAAAATCGGTTCAGATTTAGATATAGCTCCCATATATATTTTCGTCCGATTTAAGGTAAATGGTGCACCAAAGTCCCTATATATCTTTTGATTTGCACGAAATTTGGCACAGCGTACTTAATTATGCCTAGAATGATGTGTGCTAAGTTTCATAAAAATCGGTTCAGATTTATATATAGCTCCCATATATATTTTCGTCCGATTTAAGGTAAATGGTGCACCAAAGTCCCTAAATATCTTTCGATTTGCACGAAATTTAGCACAGCGTACTGAATTAAGCCTAGAATGATGTGTGCTATGTTTCGTAAGAATCGGTTCAGATTTAGATATAACTCCCATATATATTTTCGTCCGATTAAGGGAAAATGGTGTACCAAAGTCTCTGTATACCTTTCGATTTCCACGAAATTTGGTACAGCGTACTGAATAAAGTCTAGAATGATGTGTGTTAAGTTTCGTGAAAATCAAAAATGCGACATCTGTTAAGATTCATCTGTTGAATTTACCCAAAGTGGTGAAAGGTATCATATAGTCGGCCCGTCCGACATTACCACTTTCCTTACTGGTTTTAATATAACTTCTAGCTCTAATACGCAAACAGGAATTTAGGAATGCAAAATCGATCATAAGATTATTGTAGTCGCGAATCTGCGTAATTTGATATGTATTTTGAGTAATACTCATCCGATGGTGAAAATTTTGTGCGATCAAATTTTTAAAAAACTTATTTTTCGGGCCAAATTTTTTAGATATGTCAACTGAATGATATGGGTACCGCGATCAATAAGGTTTTTTACATTTCGGATGATATACAATTTTCTTCTTGAAAATCCATCTGAGTATTCATAATTAAAAATATATAAAAATTTTATTTAATATTCAGCGTTAGGTATTCTACATAAATATGTGCACAAGTGTAAATTTTAACTAACTTCCTTTAACTATTAAAGTTTCATTTATCCTCCATCAGCTTCAAATAACATGCAAACAAACTAAAGAAAAAATCCTCTAAAAATTAGTTCTGTTGCTCTTGTCGTGTTTATGCGACCTGATTGAAAAACTATGGATAACAACATATGTAGGAAGCAATTTTCCAGACGATTACCTCTGGTGGCATATGCTATCACACACACACTCACCCACATTCGTACATTTTAAGAATATTTTCCATTTATTCTATGTCTGCTTGGTGTCTGTGAAAAAAGTTTTTTTTTCATTCACAGATGTTACTGAACTCGACCTTATAACAGAATACACCCACACGTATACATTGTGTGCAAAAAATTGAATTAAAAGATATTTTATTTGATTTGCAATATCCATGTAACCCGATGTCGACAAGTCAAGTGAATTTTAATAACATAAAATGAAAATATAAGGAAATGGATTCTGCAATTCCTTTTGGAAAATCCAATTAATAACTATTGCTATCAATAACATCATAGATATAGGTTTTCCAGAAAATATAGTTTCATCGATTTACGTTGTGAATTTTTCAAGTAAAGAATATTTTCTAAGTACTATAGGCTTTCATTTTTGATTTTTTTAAGCATTATAGGCGTGAATTTTTATACCACACTGTGGCACAGGGTATTATATCTTTGTGCATATGTGTGGGAAAAGAAACCGAGGTTCCTTTGACAATATGCGTAGAATAACTTTCTGAACCGTGTCAAGTTTTGTAGAAATAGGAAGTAAATATATATCCCAAATATCATCCGATTTTATGTAATTGGTGCACCAAATTCACTCGGTTTGTCCGATTGAGGATAATTTTAGCATAACGTATTGAGTTAGGTCTAGAATATTTCATTTAGTCCGATTTGACGTCAATGATATCGACAGGATATTGTACGTATGAACATATCTGTATGTATCATATACCTGGTCGTTCAAAACTTTCCGGGTTTGCAGAATATTTTTGAAGTACCCTAAATAATTTTTAAAGTATTTGTTGATGAATATTTCCAGTAAATTCCTTATTCCTATCTTATTTCGATTCCTCACAATAGTTGGTTTTCCAAAGTACGTTTTATTTTCTTGTACTTCACTCGAGCAATTGAGGGTAGCATAAATTTCCCATAAACTATTTACCTGTGTTGTAGTTTTCACTTGCTCTTAGAGGTTTAATAATTCAATTGAATGCCGAACATCTAGAAAACGGAATCAGTTGTGATGGCGAAAACAAAATGGAAAACATTTCAATTTAAGATGTCATCTAACGATGACTTGATTTTCGCTATACGCAATAACAAAACTTTATATATATATATAAATTGTTCTCATACATACCATTGGCTTGATCACCAGAAACAACATCAACAGGAAACTGTTGCTGCTAACACATATTTACCTATCTGTAAATTTGTCATGGCTACATTCTTCTCTTTCACTATACTGGACACATCAGCGAGGATTAGAGTTTACACAATGGGATATTTGTTCGATAGTCTTATTTTATAGGATATTTGGGCAGTTATATTTGGGCAGTTATAAAGAAAGAAAATGGGCTAAAAAATATCATTGCTTCTCCTAATAAAGGAAATTGATTATTTTTTAGATATGTAGATATGATCACCATGCGTAGGTGTATAAATATACCATTCTTCCTCGCCATTACTAAATGAAATACGAAAATGGCAACTTTGCCACTACAAACTACATTCCATCCATATTAAATGCTAAAATAGGCAAAACAACAACTAGAAAGTAAAACCAGTAAGGAAAGTATTAAGTCGGACGGGGCCGCCTATATGATACCCTTCACGTCTGTTAGGATTCATCTGCTGATGAATCCTAACAGACGTCGCATTTCTGAAGTGCCATTAATATGAAATTGGATACATAAAAATGTCTATATCCATAAACATTCTATATTTTTCATTTGGTCAGATATAGGATTGCCTCTTACAATGGGACAAAATTATGAAAATCAATTTTAAGCAAATATCAAACGAACACCCGATTTTTACAAAACGTAACACACATCATTCTAGAGTTAATTCATTACGCTTTACCAAATTTCGTGCAAATCGAAAGATATATAGGGACAGTGGTACACCATTTACATTAAATCGGACGAAAATATATATGGAAACTATATCTAATACTGAGCCGATTTTCACGAAAATTAAAACAGATCATTCTTGACTTAATTCAGTACGCTGTGCCAAATTTTATGTTAATCGAAAGGTATATAGGAACATTGGTGCACCATTTACATAGAATCGGACAAAACTATATATGGGAGCTATATCTAAATCTGAACCGATTTTCTCGAAACTTGGCAGACATAATTCTGCACCTAATTCAGTACTCTATGCCAAATCTCATGCAAATCGAATGATTTTCAGGGACTTTGGTGCACCATTTACCTTAAATCGGACGAAACTATATATGGGAGCTATATCTAAATCTGAACCGATTTTCTCGAAACTTGGTACACATCACTCTGCGCCTAATTCAGTACTCTATGTTAAATTGCATGCAAATCGAATGATATATAGGGACTTTGGTGCACCATTTACCTTAAATCGGACGAAACTATATATGGGAGCTATAACCAAATCTGAACCGATTTTCTCGAAACTTGGCACACATAATTCTGGATCTAATTCAGTACTCTGTGCCAAATTTCATGCAATTCGAATGATATATAGGGACTTTGGTGCACCAGTTACCTTAAATCGGACGCTATATCTATATATGGGAGCTATATCTAAATCTGAACCGATTTTCTCGAAACTTGGCACACATTATTCTAGACTTAATTCAGTACTCTGTGTCAAATTTCATGCAAATCGAATAATATATAGAGACTTTGGTGTGTCATTTACCTTAAATCGGACGAAACTATTTATGGTAGCTATATCTAAATCTGAATCGATTTTCTCGAAACTTGGTACACGTTCCCTTAGTTTTTTGTTGGGATATTCTCCCCAGAAGCTATTAATAGCTTCTTTACAAAAAACCTTTCAAACCCAAATGTCTCTTGTGACAATTCGAAGTTCTTACGTTACCAGCGATACGACCCCAATGAGAAGTTCGTTTCGTTAGCGCCTGACTTCGTGGTCAACAAGGCATATACAGACA
>NW_026879155.1:0-25982 GCF_032173495.1 Musca vetustissima
GACGTATTGAGTGACTACGTTCGCTAGGTCATGTTGTGAGAACGTATGCCCCAGCCCAGAAGGCATATAAAAGCGAACCAACTGATGGTTCATGCAGAAGGGGAAGGCCACGAATAAGATGGAAATATCAAGTCGAAGACAACATTGCCGAAATTGGAAAAACTGCGCAAAAGACCGACGCGCCTGGAAATCTTTTCTAAGCTCGGCTTATGGAACGAAAGTTCTGTCACAAGCTAGCTATGTAAGTAAATAAGTGTATAGGCGTGGATTTGATAAAAACATATTCTCAAGGACCCCAAATAGGCGTGGATTTTTGGTACCCATCACCTCCAGCATGGAGGGTATATTAAATTTGTCATTCGGTTTGTAACGCATCGAAAAATTCATTTTCGACCCTATAAAGTACATATATTCTTTATCAGGGTAAAATTCTAATCGATCTAGTCATGTCCGTTCGTCTGTCCATTCACCCATCTGTCCGTCCGTCTGTTGTAATCACGCTATCTTCTAAAAGAAATTGTGATAGGAGCTGCAATTTTGCATAGAGTTGTCTTTTGTCTGCAGCCAGGTCAAGTTCGAAGATGGGATATATCGGTTCATGTTTAGGCATAGCTCCCATATAAGGGTACCCCCCAATTTTCTATATTTTGGAGGTTCTTGAGCACGCTTTTCAACCGAATTCGCTGAAATTTGGTACATAGAGTTCTTATTGGGTACCAAATGTCTTCACTACAAATTATAAATATCGGCCGACTTTTTCTGGTAGCCCCATATAACGATACCCCCAATTTACGGTATTTTGGGGGGTTTAAAACGCGTTTTTAAACCGAATTCGCTGAAATTTGGTACAATGGGTTTCTATTGGGTACCAAATTTCTCCATTAAAAATTATAAATATAGGTCAATTTTTTCGGGTAGTCCCATTATAAGGCCACCCCCAATTTTCGATATTTAGGGGTTCTTGAGCGCGTTTTTCAACCGAATTCGCTGAAATTTGGTACATTGAGTTTTTATTGGGTACTAAATTTCTCTACAAAAAATTTTAAATATAGGTCCACTTTTTCTTGTAGCCCTCATATAAAGGTTCCCCCAAATTTTCAGTATTTTGGGAGTTTTGATCGCATTTTTCCACCGAATTGGCTGTAATTTAGTATTTTGAGTTCTTAATAGGTGCCAAATATTTCTACAAAAAATTCTGAAAATATCTGGTACAACTCGTAAAAAATTTATTCTGATTCAAAAATTTCTGTTTCGAGATATATCAGTCATCAATTCGGCATAGCACCTCATATAATGATAACCACAAATGTTCGGTAATTCTTGCACAATGTAATCAACATTGGTTCCGCTTAAGGTATAGCCTCCAGGGACGTACTCATACAAATGTTTTCCTGCAACCCACAATTATGACCATTTTGTATGGGAGTTACCAGAAGGAGTGGACCGATATTCCCCATCTTCGAATTTGAACAAAGTTTGGAAAAAATAATAAGATGTGCAAAGTTTGGATGAAATCCAACTTTTCTGTAACGGATTTGGTCCAAAGAAACATGGGATCTAGAACCAATATTTCGGTGAGGCACATTTTTATCGTATAAAAAAATATACACCCTCATTACCCATAAGGCTGAGGGTATTCAAAATTGCCGAAATTTGTAATTGGTGTACATTATAGTTTACATAATCGGGTTGTAGAAATGCCGGTATAGGTCCACTTTTTGGTATGTTCTCTATATTTTCATTTCAAGTACCTGTCAGTATAGCTTTGGTGGAGGGTACCGGCCCGGACGAACTTAACGATTTTTCACTTGTTTAAAAATATTTTTTCTAGGGTCACACATAGGCGTAGATTTTTTAAAGAATATTTTTTTCAAGGACCTATACAAGGCGTGGATTTTTTAAAGAATAATTTTTCAAGGACTACATCAAGGCGTGGATTTTTTTAAAGAATATTTTTTAAAAACCATTACAGGCATAGATTTTTTAAAGAATATTTTTTTCAAGGACCTATACAAGGCGTGGATTTTTTAAAGAATATTTTTTCAAGGACCTATACAAGGCGTGGATTTTTTAAAGAATATTTTTTCAAGGACCTATACAAGGCGTGGATTTTTTAAAGAATATTTTTTCAAGGGCCTATACAAGGCGTGGATTTTTTAAAGAATATTTTTTTCAAGGCCTATACAAGGCGTGGATTTTTTAAAGAATATTTTTGCAAGGACCTAAAATATACACTTCCCCTTTTTTGAGCCTTTGTAAATATTTCCAACATTAACTGTCAAACTTCTTATGAAATATTAACTGTCATTAATATACTTGTCAGAATGTCATTTGTGAATTACGAAGATGGATGTGTTGTTGTTGCTGTTGCTATGTGTTAAGACATCATTAATGAATAAAACATTCGATGTAGTTGTTTCTTTGAGTACAACAAATTACCGCTATTTAAAAATGCCTGTCTAATTAATAAATGTCAAGATAAGAAGAGCTTGTCAAATATTTCTGCTTGACAGGTAAAAATGCAATGGAATTTATTAATTTTGTATGAACGAGAGCTTGCAGTTTTAATGAGCTGTGGAAATGTTACGTGAAGTTATGTATAATTTTGAAAGAAGCAAAAAACTATGGAGAAAGACATGAATCTATGAAAAACATTATTTAAAAAATCCACGCTTATTGGTCTGTGGGTCCTTGAAAAATATTCTTTAAAAAATCCACGCTTATTGGCATGTGGGTCCTAGAAAAATATTCTTTAAAAAATCCACACTTATTGGTCTATGGGTCCTTGAAAAATATTCTTTAAAAAATCCACGCTTATTGGTCTGTGGGTCCTTGAAAAATATTCTTTAAAAAATCCACGCTTGCTGGCCTGTGTATCCTTGAAAAATATTCTTTAAGAAATCTGCTAGTCCTTAAAAAAATATTCTTTAAAAATTCCAGAATATGAGTGTCCTTGAAAAGTATTCTCATTTATCCCTTTTTTCATAATCCCTTTCCAACTTTTCCTTACAAATCCTTTCTTCTGTTATGAATTATTTTTCCACAACAAAAAATTAAAAAAAAAAATAGAATCTGAAACATATTGTCCAGGGATTAACAATTTCCCCAAGACATTTTCTATAGTTTCCCTTACTTTTTTCCTCCTCCCATTTAGAAATTTCCATAATGGATCGACGTTTTTATTGGCTAAAACTTAGAAATGAGAAAAACTTAATTGAGACTCCATACAGCTGTTCTTTTCTTAGTGTTTTTTATGGTAAAAACTTTTGTTTTGTTTTTATTGCTGCATTCCGGAATTCCATATCCTCCTGATCTCCTCTTTCGTCATCATCTTGACAATGAGCTTAAGGTGAAATTAAAATCAAAAATCTATAAATCTGTTGTTGTTGCCAAGTTTTAGTTTCTTTATGTTTGTTGTTTTTGTTCCGACTGCAGTCTTTAGAAATATGCAGTCCATTCCTGGATATTAACTTCCAAGGAAGACAGGTCCTAGCAGAAGAAGAAATGAAAATGGATAAAGTCATTGCAGATTTTTTTTCATTTGTTATTCCCATTTCAAGTTAGTGGGAGAACATAGATTACGGTCATAGTTGTGTCCCTAGTTTTTTATATAGTTCTTATGAACATCCGAAGGATCCTGGTGACTGGTTACTGTAGCATTGTTATGACGACTTTAAGTAGCTAAAGTTACAATGGGGATACACTACTCTCAGTTGTTTCTTTCAATGAGAAATGTTTATGAAAAAAATTTTCAAAATAAAAAACCGGGTGTCTTTATGACAAAAATAACTGCTGGGGTTGAACAGTACACAGAAAAAAAATTGTAACCATTTGATAAAAAATTTCAAAAATCCAATTAAAATTTGATTGATTTTTCGCCGATAAAAATAATGTTCATATTTACAATCGCCGATAAAAAAATTGTAATCCCATTCGAAAATATTTTGATAAAGCAATTCTCATATATACTAAAAATTTTGTTGAATTTTATTTTGTTAATCGATAAAATATTTTTCATATTGACAATCTTGTTTATCAAATTATTATTATTATTTCAAATTAAATTTCTTGTAGTACGATACAAAACCTTTTAAACAGCAATTGCCGATTTTTACCCTTATTATTACAGCTCTCCCACAAAAATACCTCCAAATTTTCAGTATTTTAACGGCTTTAAACTAAATGTGTAGCTCTATACCGAATAAAAACTTATATTTGTTATCCATCTTTTACAATCTATTCAACAAAGTACTTTGTAATAACGTAATAAAAAATAATATGGCATATTACAAAAAAATTATTAAAAATTGTCCAACAAATTTAATAATTTGTTTGGTCAAACTCGTTTGTTGATGGTTTTTTTGTGAATTGTTGGTGTTTGATAAACATTTCCGACTACGTTTGAAATATGTTATCGACATCTTTTTGTCGAACGCTGATGAAGCTTTTAATCAAAAATTTCGGGGTGGCTTTTTTTTCTGTGTAGTAGAGGGTTATAAGACTAATTACCAGATTTAAAAAGCAAGTAAAAAAAGCGTTAAGTTCGGTCGGCCCGAACTTTGGATACCACCATAGGTTAAGTGAAAGTTACTTTATGACGTGGGGGGCTAGCCGACAAAAACTTTACCTATATTTCAAAATTTTAGTGGGGAAATTTAGTACCCGATAAGAATCCAATATACCAAATTTCAGGGAATTCGGTTGAAAAACGCGCTCAAGAACCCCAAAATACCGAAAATTGTAGGGTAACGTTATATGGGGGCTACCCGAAAACATTGGCCTATGTTTATAACTTTTAGTGGGGAAATTTGGTACCCGGTAAGAACCCAGTGTACCAAATTTCAGAGAATTAGGTTGAAAAACACGCTCAAGATCCCCAAAATACCGAAAATTGGAGGGTAACTTTATATGGGGGCTACCCGAAAAAATTGGCCTATATTTATAATTATTTGTGGGAAGATTTTCTACCGAATAAGAACTCTTAAGTACTAAATTTCAGCGAATTCGTCTGAAAAAAGTGCTCAAGAACCTTAAAATACAGAAAAATGGGGGGTACCCCCTATGTGGGGTCTACCCGTAAAAATTGACTTATATTTATAATTTTTTGTGGATAGATATTGGGTAGCATAACTATCCCTAAAAATTATAAAATTATAAGAACTCAAAATACTAAATTCCAGCTAACTCAGTCAAAAAATACGCTCAAAACCCGCAAAATACTGAAAATTGGGGGACCCTTACATGGGGACTACCTGAAAAATGTACCTATATTTATAATTTTTAGTCAGCGAATTCAGGTGAGAACCGGAAATTGGGAGGTACCCATATATGGGAGTTATGCCTAAACATGGACCGATATAGCCCATCTTCGAACTTGATCTGTCTGCAGAAAAAAGACGAGTCTCGCCAAAATGTTGGCGATCTACTTCAATTCGTTTAGGGGCTAGACGTATAAACGCTAGAGGCTAGACATACAGACGGACATAAAGACGGACATGGCTAAATCGTCATAGAATTTTACGCTGATCAAGAATATAAGTACGTTACAGGGTCGGAAATGATTACTTCGATACCTGGATATTTCAAGGTTCTGAGACTGGATTATTTAAATAATAGCTTTCAAGGTTGAACTGACTTCTAAGCGTGGATTTTTATATCCTTTACCACACTGTGGTACAGGGTATTATGTCATTGTGCATATGTTTGTAACAGGCAAAAGGAAACGAGATAGACACATGGTTTCTTTGAGAATATGCATAGAATCACTTTCTAAGTCGATTTATGCATTGTAAACAATGTTAAATTGTTCATGTTAAATTGTAAACAAAGTACAGCGTACTGAATTAAGTCTAGAATGATGTGTGCTAAGTTTCGTGAAAATCGGTTCAGATTTAGATGTAGCTCCCATATATATTTTCGTCCGATTTAAGGTAAATGGTGCATCAAAGTCCCATATATATTTCGATTTGCACGAAATTTGGCATAACGTACTGAATTAGGTCAAAAATGACGTGTGCTAAGTTTCGAGAAAATCGGGTCAGATTTACATATAGCTCCAATATATATTTTCGTCAGATTTTAGGTAAATGGGTCTCCAAAGTACCTATATATCTTTCTATTTGAACTAAATTTGGCACATCGTACTAAAATAAGCCTGGAACGATGTGTGCAAAGTTTCGTGAAAATCTGCTCAGGTTTAGATATAGCTCCCATATATATTTTCGTCCGATTTAAGGTAAATGGTGTACCAAAGTTGTTATGTATCTTTCGTTCAATTTCATGTCAATTTTCTTTCGGAAAGTTTGTTCGGTGACTTTGTAGAATATACCCAAAGTGGTGAAGGGTATCATATAGTCGGCCCAGTCCGACTTTACTACTTTCCTTACTGGTTTAATAATGGTATTCAGGGTTCAACAGACCTCTAAGCTGGATTTTTTCGAGGTTCAACAGACCTCTAAGCGTGTTTTTTTTAAACAATAGTCGACAAAAAGTATTTTTAAAAAATTCAAGCCTATTAAAAAAAATTTTAAAAAATCACGCCTAATATATGCCTAATATAGTCGCTAAAAAATATTTTAAGGCTTAAACAGACCTTTAAGCCTGGATTTTTAAATAATTGTTTTGAATGGCAAGGTTCAACAAATCTCAAACTGTGGATTTTTTTAATAATAGTTTTCAGGGTTCAACAGACCTCTAAGCCTGGATTTTTTCGAGGTTCAGCATATCTCTAATACTGGATTTTTTTCGAGGTTCATCCACGACTATATAGGTAGCTTTTTTCTCAAGGTATAACAGACTACTAAGGTTTGAGGTTCAACCGACCTCTAAGCCTGGATTTTTAATGATAGTTTTCAACGTTGAACAGACCTTTAATCGTGGATTTTTTATAACAGTTTTCAGGGTTCAACAGGCCTCTAAGCGGGTACTTTTTTCAAAAATAGTTTTCAAGGTTCAAAAGACCTTTAAGCCTGGATTTTTTTCTTGAGATTCAACAGACATCTACACTTGATTATTTTAACTAATAGTTTTCAAGATTCAACAGACCTCTAAGCCTGGGTCTTCCAAGGTTTGACAGACCTCGAAGTCTGGATTTTTTTTTTAATAATATTTTTCAAAGTTCCACAGACCTCTAAGTGTGGATTATTTTTATATAATTGTTTTCAGAATTCAACAGACTTCTAAACGTGGATTTTATCGCTCATTTCATAACCCTATAGTTCCAATGTTCACCAACTTTAGTAAGAACATTATTTCATGTCTTGAATAGCATTTGTATCGTTATGTGAAAACTTCACTTCTACAACGACTCTGCAAAGAATGCAACTTGACAATTAAAGGCGGTAGAACTTTACCATTTTTATTTGCTTTATTTTTATTATTTGTTTTTTTCATTTTTGCTAGAAATAAATTTGAATTGATGGTGGATTTAGGGGAACTACGTATAAAAGGTGTATTTTATATTAAAAACTAATGGTGGTGGCAGTGTTGGAAGTGGTAAAAGTAAAACTGATTTTATTGCGATCCGCTTACTTACTTACTTAGCTGGCTTGTTACAGAACGGTTGTTCCATAAGCCGAGCTTAAAAAAGATTTCCAAGCGCGTCGGTGTTGTGCGCAAATCCACCAATTTGGAAGACCACGTTCCAATATGTTGTTTTCTACTTGGTCTTTCCATCTGATTCGTGGCCTTCCCCTTCTACGGGAACCATCAGTAGGATCATTTTTATATGCCTTTTGAGCTGGGGCATCTTCATTCATCCGCACAACATGGCCTAGCCACCGTAGTCGCTGCAGCTCAATACGACTGACTATGTCGATGTCCGCGTATAAATTGTAGAGCTCATGGTTCATTCGACGCCGATATTCACCGTCGACGCAGATCGGCCCGTAGATCTTTCGGAGAATTTTTCTCTCAAACACCCCAAGCGCTGCGTCATCTGCTTGCGCAAGTACCCATGCTTCTGACCCATATAATAGCACGGGTAGTATCAGCGTCCTGTAAAGTGTGAGTTTGGTCTGGCGAGAGGTGGCCTTGTTTCTAAACTGCTTACTTAGACCATAGTAGCATCTGTTGGCCATCACAATCCTTCTCCGAATTTCAAAACTGATATTATTCGTTTTATTTATGGCGGTACCAAGGTATATAAAGTCTTTAACTACCTCGAAGCTGTAGTTCTCAAGTTCCACAGTTGGTCCGAGTCTACTGGACGTCTTGCGCGTTGATACCATCAGCTTGGTCTTCTCGCCGTTTACTGCCAGACCCACTTTGGCAGACTCCTTTTCAATTTGTTCAAAGGTGGCTGTTACCGCTCGCAATGTTCGACCCATTATATCGATGTCATCGGCGTAGGCGAGTAACTGATGTTGTTTGGTGTACAGAGTGCCATTTCTGTTCACCTTTGCGTCTCGTATGACCTTTTCCAGTAGGATGTTAAAAAGATCACACGACAAACTGTCACCTTGTCTGAATCCTCGTTCGGTATTAAAGGGCTCCGATAGGTCCTTTCCTACTTTAACGGCTGACCTTGTGCCACTTAAAGTTATCCTGCATAGCCGTATTAATTTTGCAGGAATGCCGAACGCAGACATGGCTTTAAACACCTCTGAACGGATAGGGCTGTCGAATGCGGCTTTATAGTCGACAAATAGGTGGTATGTGTCGATGTGTTTTTCGTGGGTCTTTTCCAGGGTTTGGCGCAGAGTGAAAATCTGGTCAATGGTGGATTTGCCAGGTCTGAAGCCGCATTGGTATGGTCCGATGATGTCATTGACCATTGGCTTCAATCGTTCACACAGCACACTGGATAGCACTTTATATGCGATGGGAAGGAGACTTATTCCTCTATAGTTGGCACATATCGTATTGTCTCCTTTTTTGTGCACGGGACACAGGATGCTGAGGTTCCAATCATTGGGCATGCGTTCATCTAGCCAAATTGTGTTAATCAGCTGGTGCATGGTCCTGACCAGCATCTGGCCACCAGTCTTGAATAGTTCGGCTGGTAACCCATCGGCTCCTGCTGCTTTGTTGTTCTTGAGCCGATTAATTGCTTTTATGACCTCATCTTGGCTAGGTGGTATACACTCTATACCATCATCTCTTATTGGTTCTGGGGTATCTTCTTCATCGCCACTATTTGATACTAGTAGCTTTTCGAAGTGCTCCTTCCAGATCCTCAACACGGTGTCTGTATCTGTCACCAGGTTTCCTTCTTCATCTCTACAGGAGGATGTGCCTGCACCAAAGCCTTCGGTTTGGTGTTTTACTCGTTGGTAAAATTTCCGGACTTCATTCTGACTCCTGTACATCTCGATTTGCTCACGCTCACGTTTTTCTTGTTCTTTCTTCTTTTTTCTGAAAACACGTTTCTCCTCTCTCCTTTTCTCCCGATAATTCTCCATCACGTTACGTGTTGCTACTGTC
Source organism: Musca vetustissima (assembly GCF_032173495.1). Taxonomy (NCBI): domain Eukaryota; kingdom Metazoa; phylum Arthropoda; class Insecta; order Diptera; family Muscidae; genus Musca; species Musca vetustissima. Next base: position 9,424 of record NW_026879155.1, read on the forward strand.
TGCAGGGTTGCCCTATACGCTGCGTTTTTCACATCAGTAGCATTACGACACTCCTGATCGTACCATGGGTTTCTTGGTGGTGGTTTTTGGTACCCAATTGTTCTTTTTGCTGCAGTTTGTAGGGAGTGGGCAATTCTTTGCCATTGTGCTTCTATGCTATTATCGGGACAAGAAGTGCTTTCTTCAAGCAGATGGGTAAGTTGCGCGGAGTAGGCCTCGGCTACCTGTTGTGTTTGCAGCTTTTCGACGTCGAGTTTCCGTGTTGTATTAGATCGCACCTTTGCTGCAACATTAAGACGGGTGCGTACCTTGGCTGCCACAAGGTAATGGTCCGAATCGATATTCGCTCCTCGGATCGATCGGACGTCTAAAACACTGGATGAATGCCTTCCGTCTATCACAACATGATCAATTTGATTTCTCGTTACTTGATCTGGAGAAATCCAGGTGGCCTTGTGTATATCGAGATGCTTGAATCTGGTGCTGCTAACTACCATGTTTTTTGCTGCCGCGAAGTCAATCAACCTCATGCCGTTGTCGGATGTTTTTTCATGAAGGCAGAATTTTCCGACGGTGGGGCCAAAGATATTTTCCCTTCCGATTTTTGCATTAAAATCTCCTAGCAGAATTTTAATGTCATGGCCAGGGCAACGGTCATATGCTGTTTCTAGGCGCTCGTAAAATATGTCTTTGGTCTGTTCATCTTTTTCTTCAGTCGGAGCATGGGCGCAAATTAGACTGATGTAAAAGAACTTCGCTTTTATACGGATTATAGCAATTCGCTCATCTACTGGAGTGAATCTGGAGACAAGGTCTTTTATTCTCCTGTTAACCATAAATCCGCAGCCAAATTCATGTCTCGTTTCATGGCAGCTATAATACAGGGCGTAATCGTCTGATTTACTTACGCCTGTCCCTTTCCATCGCATTTCCTGTAAGGCAATAATATCGGCTTTGTACTTCTTGAGTATATCCGCCAAAGCGAACACTGCCCCTGTTCTGAATAGCGTGCGCACATTCCAAGTGCAGATTCGCAGATCGTGGTCCTTTATACGTTTGCTGGGGTCGTCAACATTAGGGGGGTTTGGTTTTCTTTTTCTTTGCTTTTTCATAGTAGGTTGGGTTTTCCGAGGGTGGGCAACTAACCCGACGCCTCAACCCATTTTTTTTATAGTTCTTATGGGTGAACTCGCGGCACATGTTAGCTCACTATTTCATCGGGTGATGAGAATAGCTCCCCAGGTGGCACCGCGGGGAGGTCAGTGTCCACAATTGAGATGAAAGAGGGACCAAGATAAGCCTGGGCTTCGCCATGTTAAAGCCAATCAGAGCCGTTGCTTGGTATCTATCATCCCCTACGCCACCTCTATTATTACATAATTTTTCATTTCAACAAAAAAAATTGTTTTTGTATTGGCATCTGAAATAATTGGTTCTATTCTCTTGAATAACCAAATCATTTAACATTTCGTGTTGATGTTTTTTTTTGATTACCAAATTATTATAATCTACATCATGTTCGGAATAACATTGTTGGCCATTTATGATGATTATTTATTTCCTTTTCATGATGTTGCGATATTGTTGTTGCTTATGCAAAAAAATAAGCATTTGTTTCTAATTTATAATTCAATGCATACACACACACATATATGAAAAATCCACGCCTACATTAGGTCGCTAAAAAATATTTTTAAAAATTCCAAGCCTATATTAGGTCGTTAAAAATTATTTTTAAACCAGTGAACGGAGCAGTATAGTCGGACGGGGCCGACCATATGATACCCTACACAACTACCATACAAATCTAACTTTCGGTGAGCCTGACAATATTTCATGACAGATTATAGGTCCACAGTTTCATTTTCTAACCTTGGCATATTTTTTGGAAAATCCTGTTTTCCCGAAGTGGATATTTCCGCCATAAAATAAAAATTTGGCCACTTTATAAGCCAACAGCTTTTCTAACCTCGGCATAATTTTTTGATAATCTTGTTTTCCCGAGGTCACTTCAGATTTTGGTTGATTTTACTCTCGAAATATTGATCGATCATCATCTACAGCCAATAAGTATTTACACAGATCCCGTTTACCGTGTAAAATATGGAGCGACTAGCAAATCTGACCAAAAAAAAGTTTTCAGTACATTGCACCCCCTAAATATCATATCAACATCACCGAAAATTATAGACGACGTCCTTCACTATAATCGGAACCAAATGGAAAATTTCAAAGCGATCAGCGCTATATTTCCGCCCTCTAGTGTGGTAATGGGTTTCTCAGTAATATATGAATACGTAAGCACCTGAAAATATTTAGCTTTAACAACCACATAATTGGTATCAATTTAAAGGACAACTACTCCTCTTGGATATGCTGTCAACTTCTCGGGTCTATGTCCTTCAGGAGTAAATATATACGTTATAGAATACAAATTTTGTAATTTTTCACACAAAAGTCAGGGTCCATTTGACCCGCTAAATATTGACCGATCTTTATCAAAAAAGGCATGCTTATTGTTTGGCCCAATCCCCTTCTTCATGTGAAAATTCGAGATGTTCGGGCCATAATTGCGGTCTCTGGAGCGACCAGAAAAAAACGACAAAAATTAAGTATTTGGTCCATTTCATCCCCTAAATATTAAATCCATCCTACATTCAAAATTTCGTGAAGATTGGTCCATAACTGTATTATATTAAAATTTGTGTCGTGTTTACAAATTATAATGGACAGATGGACGGACGGACACACATGTCTAGGTCGAATCCGCTAGTCGACATATGACCAATTTCAACAAAACACAATAATTAAATTTGGTGTTAATCGGACAAACCTTAGGAATTTGGACGAGTAAAATTGGGCGAATATATGTGTATATGTGGGAGCTACATCGAAATCTGAACCGAATTTCCCAAAACGTGTCATGCAGCATTCTTGAATCAATTCAGTACGCTATGGCAAATTTCGTGCAAATCGAAGGATATTTAAGGACTTTGCCGCACCATTTACATAAAATCGGACGAATATATATATGAGAGCTATATCTAAATCTGAATCGATTTTCACGAAATTTAACACACATCGTTCTAGACGTATTTCAGTGCGATATGCCGAATTTCGTGCCAATCAGAGGATATATAGGGACTTTTCTGCACTATTTACCTTAAATCGGATGAAAATATATATGGGAGCTATATCTAAATGCGAATCGATTTTCACGAAATTTAACACACATTGTTCTAGCCTTAATTCAGTACGTTATGCCGATATTTAGGGACTTTGGTGCACTATTTACCTAAAATAGAACGAAAATATATGTGGGAGCGATATCTAAATCTGAATCGATTTTCACGAAATTTAACACACATCGTTCTAGACTTAATTCAGTACGCTATGGCAAATTTCGTGCACATCCAGCGATATATAGGGACACTGGTGCACTATTTACCAATAACCGGATGAAAATATATATTGGCGCTATATCTAAATGTGAATCGATTTTCACGAAATTTAACACACATCCTTCTAGACGTATTTCTGTACGTTATGCCAAATTTCGTGCAGATCGAAGATATATATAGGGACTTTTGTACACTATTTACATAAAATCGGACGAAAATGTATATGGGAGCTATATCTAAATTTCAACCGATTTCCACGAAGATTAACACACATCGTACTAGACTTAATGCAGCACGCTATGCCAAATTTCGTGCATATCGAAAGATATATAGCGACTTTGGTGCACTATTTATCTAAAATCGGACGAAAATATGTATGGGAGCTATATCTAAATCATAGCCGATTTTCTTCAATTTCAATAGGGTTCGTCGTTGGGCCAATTAAATGAGTTGTGCCAAATTTCATCCAATTCGAATCAAAAATGCGACCTGTACTTGGTTTACAGTTTAACATCGACGGACGGAGGGACATGCATAAATTGACTCAGAAAGTGATTCTATGCATATTCTCAAAAGGAACCATTGGTCTATTTCGTTTCCTTTTGCCTGTTACAAACATATGCACAAAGACCACAGTGTGGTGAAGGTTATAAAAATCCACGCCTATATCAGGTAGCTGCAAAATATTTTTTAAGCGCCATCAAGTCTGCTAATGCCTAGCCCTTAAACTACAGAATTTTCCCCACAACGGTAATCTATTACAAATCCATAAAAATTAAATCGCATCGCATTTTATTGTGTCAAGTTCTGACACATTTTTGATGTTTGTGTTAGCAGTGATATGTGTACTTTGTATGTGTGTGTGTTGTTACACATTTTGATGGATTGTCAGATGGCTTTTGTGGCTGTCAAATAAATCATAGATTTTATTTTGTTACCGACTTCAGACATAGTTTGATTGACAGTAGGTTATGTATCTATCACAATTGGTATCTAAATATACGTACAATATATTATTAGAAGTTCTTCAGAGAACTTTTTATATGACGATATACCTTAATTTACAACATTATATAAATATATAATTGAAGTGAGCATTCGGAGTTTTTTAAGGGTAGATGGTTGGTTTAGCCTATGTGTTCATATTTAATTACTTTGGGTTTCTAACTTAATAAAATTCAAATCCATAGTAGAACGAATTATAACTATATAATTTCTATATCGGTTCTTATATCTCCTAGCTGTATAATGAGACTAACGACAATGAGATGCATGTGGCCTCAGAAGTACAAGCATCGTCATAGTGGCGTTCTGCTTCAGCTTTTTCCTGCTGTACCCTCTTTTACTTGTTAACAAATACGTGGATTTATTTGTAATCTGTTTCTGATTACATGTTCATTTTTTATTATTAATTACTTACACAACGAAAAAGGCTTTTATCTCTTAATTCATTGTAAATAAACTTATATAACCCACATAACCCCCCTTCAGGCTCAATATTACTGTATTATAACTGTGTGTTTGATACACATAATGCAATTGTAATATTATTACCACTATTATTTTTATTTAATTTACATTTTTTCCAACAATATCAATTATAATAAATTGTATTTAATTAACCACTGACATGAACTCCCATTCATTCATCCATTCATTTATGTATTCATGTGAATGTGAATAGATTGTAAAATGCATGCAATGTAAATAACAAAAAGAGATATATTTTATATTTCCTCCATTCATAATTAATTAGCCATGATATATTTTAAAATAACAGAATTGTGAATATTGTTTTTGTGATGGAATAAAAAAAAAACACACACAGCAATTGTAATGAACTAGTTATTGAATTTTAAATCAATGCCATTAAATGGTTTTGAATTTTTTAAACACACGAGAGTAATAGAAACCAGTAAGGAAAATAGTAAAGTCGGACTGGGCCGACTATATGATACCCTTCACCGCCTTGGCTATATTCTACAAAGGCACCTAAAAGACTTTTCGGAAGAACATTGACATGAAGTTGAACGAAAGATATGTAATAACTTTGGCGCAGCATTTACCTTAAGGGAACCCCCCCCCTCCTATTCGAATCTACTCTAATTCTAGAATGTCCCTACAAAATTGCAAGTGAAAATCTCAAGAACTCTTGAGAATATAGCCGATTTATTGTGTCAGGATCAAGTGACGGCAAGTGTGCTTTCCGAATGGCGGGCACGATAAGTCAAAAACTAATAATCCAATCGATTCCAGATTTTGACACGTTTCTCTGGGAGTGTATAGCTCTCGTATGAACAAGGATAAAGCCAATCGGTGAAGATTATTGCGAAGTCAATAATCCTAGTTCATACGAGAGCCAGACATGTACTCTTTCTAACACAGTTGGAATTTTCGGATTCCGATGTTCCATGGTGGGCACGATAACTCAAAAACTAATAATCCAATCGATTCCAAATTTTGACACGTTTCTCTGGGAGTGTATAGCTCTCATATGAACTAGGATAATGCCAATCGGTGAAGATTATTGCGAAGTCAATAATCCTAGTTCATACGAGAGTCAGATATGTACCTTTTCTAACACAGTTGGAATTTTCGGATTCCGATGTTCCAGTGAGGAGTTATCATACCCGCCATCAAAACTAAGGACTTTTCTTTGATCACAAAAAACAACAACAACAAATTTTTCTAAATTATTTTTCTTCTCTCGTTTTAAATTTTCAAATATATATGTGCAAACCTTAACAAGCATTGGTATTCATTTACCAGTTTATTTAAAATCTTAAATCGGACGAAAATATATATGGGTGCTATATTTAAATCTGAACCGATTTTCACGAAACTTGGCACACACCTATCTAGACATAATTCGTGCAAATCGAAAGATTTTTAGGGACTTTGGTGCACCATTTACCTAAAATCGGACGAAAATATATATGAGAGCTATATCTAAATCTGAACCGATTTTCACGAAACTTAGCACACATCATTATAGACTCCAATTAGTACTCTATGACAAATTTCGTGCAAATCGAAAGATATTTAGGGAATTTGGCGCACTATTTACCTTAAATCGGATGAAAATATATATGGAAGCTATATCTAAATCTGGACCGATTTTCACGAAATTTGGCAGAGATCATTGTAGGCTCAATTCAGTACGTTATTTAGGGACTTTGGAGCCCATTTACCTTAAATCGGACGAAAATATATATTGGAGCTATATCTAAGTCTGAACCGATTTTCACGAAACTTAGCGCACATCATTATAGACTCCATTTAGTACGCTATGCCAAATTTCGTGCAAATCGAAAGATATATAGGGACTTTGGTGCACCATTTACCTAAAATCGGACGAAAATATATATATGAGCTATATCTAAATCTGGACCGATTTTCACGAAACTTAGCACACATAATTGTAGACTCAATTTAGTACGCTATGCAAAATTTCGTACAAATCGAAAGATATTTAGAGAAGTTGGCGCATCATTTAACTTAAATCGGACAAAAATATATATGGGAGCTATATCTAAATCTGGACCGAATTTCACGAAACTTGGCAGACATTATTGTAGGCTCAATTCAGTACGTTATTTAGGGACATTGGCGCACCATTTACCATAAATCGGAAAAAAATATATATGGAAGCTATATATAAATTTGAACCGATTTTCACGAAACTTAGCGCACATCATTATAGACTCCATTTAGTACGCTATGCCAAATTTCGTGCAAATCGAAAGATATTTAGGGACTTTAGCTTACCATTTACCTTAAATCGGACGAAAATATATATGGGAGCTATATCAAAATCTGAACCGATTTTCATGAATTTCAATAAGATTCGTCCTTGGGCCAAATAAGTGAGCTGTGCCAAATTTCATCCAAATCGGATGATAAATGCGACCTGTACTTTGTTTACATTTTAACATCAACAGACGGACGGACATGCATAAATCGACACAGAAAGTGATTCTATGCATATTCTCAAAAGTGATTCTATGCATATTCTCGATTCCTTCTGCCTGTTACAAACATATGCACAAAGACATAATACCCTGTACCACAATGTTGTGAAGGGTATAAACATATTTTTTAAAAGTGTTTACAGGCTGTGAAAAATATTTAAAAAAATCCGTACCTTTACCTTTAACAACACTAAAAAAATCTACGACAATATCTGGTCTTTGTAAAACAAATTATTAAAAATCCACGCCTTTAACTGGTTCATTAACAAAATCTAAGACGTCCTTAATAATCACGCCTCTAACTGAAAAATCTACGACTTTAATTGGCCTTTAAAGAATCTAAGCCCATAACTGGTCCTTGAAAAAAAATCAAGTCCATTAAGAAAATCAACGGCTTTAATTCACCCTTTAAAAAAGTTCACGCATTTAACTGGTCCTTTTAAAAATCCACGCCTTTTACTGATGCTTAAAAAAAAAAAAAAAAAAAAAAAAAAAACCCAAGCCTTTAACTGGTCCTATAACAGAATACAAGCCTTTAACTGGCCCTTTTATACACACGCCTTTAAAAAACCCAAGCCCTTTACAAAAATCCACGATTAAATCTGACATTTAAAAATCCAAGCCTTTAAGTGGCCCTTTAAAAAACACGATTTTAATTTGTCCTTAAAAATCTGCAATCAATCGAGGTCTTAAAAAAAAATCCACGGATTTTTGTTGTTTGGAAATTTGCTCATTTTTGAGCATAAACTAAGTTAAGTTAACTAAGTTAAAACCAGTGAGCGGTGCAGTATAGACGGACGGGACCGACCATACGATACCCTACACAACTACCACGGAACTCAAACTTTCTGTTTATTCCGAGCCTGTGCAATATTTCATGATATTTGCACCCTCTTGCCCGATTAGAGGTCAACAGCACCTCTTCCTTACACTGACATATATTCCGAATATTACGGTACAGTCCATCTATGTACTTGTCCAGATTCCCTTCTCCGTGAGTTGTGTTGCGATGTTCGGCTTATAATTGTGGCCTATAGATTGACTCAAAAAAAAAAAACACACACACACACACACAAATTACGTTTTCGGTACACTTCATCCCAAATATTATCTAATCATCACCGAAAATTATAGGCGTTGTACTTGACCACAACTGGAATCTCATGAAAAATTTCAAAGCGATCAGCGCTATATTTCCGCCCTCTAGTGTGATAATGGGTTACTATATAATATCTCAGTACGTAAGCACCTGTAAATATTTAAGTGTAACACCCACATCCGAGTACATACGACAACATAATTGGTATCAATTTAAAGGCCAACCACTCCTCTTAGATATACTATCAACTTTTCGGGTCTATGTCCTTCAGGAGCAACTATATGCGCCATAGAATACAAATTTTGTAATTTTTCACACAAAAGGCAGGGTCCATTTAACCCGCTAAATATTGACCAATCTTTATCAAAACTAGGCAGGCAGGCAGGCTTTTCGGGCCATAATTGCGGCCTCTGGAGCGACCAAAAAACGGACAAAAATTAAGTATTTGGTCCATTTCATCCCCTAAATATTAACCGATCTTTACCAAAAACAATGGGTTTCTTCATTGGACAGAACCCTTCCTACATGCAAAATTTCGCGAAGATTTGTCCATAACTCAGCTAGTCGAGATATGACGATCGGTATACTTAAAGGTGGGTCTAGGACGAATATTTCGCGGCGTTACAAACTCTTGGGGCTGCCCAAAGATTGGTTTTATCCTTGTTCATACGATAGCTATACCGAGAATGGGGGGGATCGCCTTAAAGAAAACTTGACACACGCTATTCGGTATACAGGACTTTTTAATCTCAATCAGACAACCATTGATTACTTGGTGTACAATGAACAGGAATAAACCGAAATTATATATGGAAGCTATGCTATATTTATATCTGAACCGATTTCAAGGAAACCTGCCAGAGATTAATTTATATTAACTTCAGTACGTTGTGTCATTCGGCCTAGCTATGGATCTTTAGTGCACCATTTACTTTAGATCAGACGAAAATATATATGGAAGCTATATATAATTCCGAACCGATATTCACGAAACTTAGCACACATCATTATAGGCTTAATTCAGTACGCTATGCCAAATTTCGTGCAAATCGAAAGATATATAGGGACTTGGGTGCACCACTTACATAAAATCGGACGAAACTATATATGGGAGCTATATCTAAATCTAAACCGATTTTCACGAAACTCAGCACACACCTATCTAGACTGAATTCAGTATGCTATGCCAAATTTCGTGCAAATAAATATAAAGCGTCTTTCGTGCACTATTTACATTAAATCGGACGAAAATATATATGGGGCTATATCTAAATCTGAACCGATTTTTTCAAAATTTAACACATATCATTCTAGTCTTAATTGAGACCGCTGTGCAAAATTTCGTGCAAATTGAAATATAAATAGGGACTTTGGTGCACCATTTGTCCAGCCCTTAAGTAAAGTCACGTTTACTCGAGTCAATTAAAAAACTTGAAAAAATCCACGCCTACTCGATTTTCACGAAACTTAGTACACACACCTATCTAGACTGAATTCAGTACGCTATGCCAAATTTCGTGCAAATCTAAAGATATTTAGTGACTTTGGTGCACAATTTACCTTAAATCGGACAAAAATATATATGGTAGACAGACAGACGGACGGACATGCATAAATCGACTTAAAATGTGATTCTATGCATATTCTCAAAGGGAACCATGTGTCTATATCGTTTCCTTTTACCTGTTACAAACATATGCACAAAGATATAATACCCTGTACCACAGTATAAAAATCCACCCCTTTTCTAGGTCTATAAAAAATCTCCGCCTATTAGAGGTCTTTAACAAAATATTATTAAAAAATTCAATTTCACTCCAATGATACCCAGATGGTTTAATGAAGTAACATCCTTTTTCGACACGTTGCTGTCTCGCTATTGCACACAAATCCTGTCATGTGTTTTGATGTTACATCTGAACCTGTAACTAGAAAATCATATTAACTATTCTTTGCACTTCTCCCAACCTACCGCAATTGCAGTAAATTTCTTTGTGATCTGATTAGGGAGTCCTTAAAATTAACATACTCAATTTTGTAGCATTTTTTTTGGTATGCGAAACTTTGCAAATCGGAGTATGGTGTTTGCGAGAAATGCGTTGCCGTGACATAATTACCATGTTTCTCAGGTGTGAATAGTGCAGTCAGTAAGTACGTGGAGAAGAAGAAGGCGAAATCTTCTTCTTCTTTGAACATGTGCATACACTTCGTTATGTTTCTGGAAATAACATTTACTGAACGTGTCTTGTGTATGATGATGTGCGTATGAAGAACATGGCGACAAGGTATGTGTGACGTGGAGTGGTGTGATCGGTTGGGGGAATTGGGATAAATTTTTAAAAGAGGAATAAGGCTCAAGTGAATGCAAGTCGAAGTAAACATTTCTCTTTTTGGAAATCAAAAGAACCTTTCAATAGCTGTTGAGGAACAATTCTGAAAAACTCAGTAAGGTCTTGCTATTTAAAAACTTTTAAGTCATTATCATCCTGACATGTGTGTTTAAATTTGAGTTTACCCCAAAACATAAAATGTAATTTCTTTAAAGCAAATTGCTGAATTTCATTTGGTTGGTGGCTCATGACACCACCAGTCGTCCTGAAATTCAGTTTTCCATTTTGCTGTTGGGCGTGATTACTTTTTCATGTGAACATTCTTGAACATTACCAGACCAGACCATAGGTAAACATGCACCCATGCAACTTTTTGTGTTTCACATCTTTTTTTTTTTGGCAAGAGACATGCTTGTCTTATCAGACAGGAAGGTGGATGGGTAAATTAGAGTGGGTAAACAAAAAATAAGGACCTATACAAGGCGTGGATTTTTTTATAGAATATTTTTTCAAGGACCTAGGCAAGGCGTGGATTTTTTAAGGAATATTTTTTCAAGGACCTAGGCAAGGCGTGGATTTTTTAAAGAATATTTTTTCAAGGACCTACACAAGGCGTGGATCTTTTAAAGAATTTTTTTAAGAACCTGTACAAGGCGTGGATTTTTTAAAGAATATTTTTTCAAGGACCCATACTGGGCGTGGATTTTTTTAAAGAATATTTTTTCGAGGACCCATACAAGGCGTGGATTTTTTTAAAGAATATTTTTTCGAGGACCCATAGAAGGCGTAGATTTTTAAAGAATATTTTTTCGAGGACCCATACAAGGCGTAGATTTTTAAAGAATATTTTTTCGAGGACCCATACAAGGCGTAGATTTTTTTAAAGAATATTTTTTCGAGGACCCACCCTTAGAATACCTTTTAATCCTTGCAAGGACCCCAAAGATAACCATCTTGTTATGTTGCAATATTTTCGTGGCGATTGTGTGTATGTGTATTGCTAAAGCATTGTAGGAGGTGTATATTTAACAAAATGTGTTGTAATGTAAGCAACACATGCATGTCAGGCGGGCGTGCCACATTGTAATACCACAGAACGATAACAACAGAACAAATAACACAGCGTCGACTTTAATGATCAGTGGCACTATGCTATGCAAGGTAAAAAGGGTTATTGGTTTGAAAATATCAGAAAAGTTGAAAAATCGAAAATAGATTGAAGATATGCCAGAACCCAAGAAATCGGGTGACAGGTTGGGAGATGTTTGGGGATGCCAAAACTAACTCCCTTCACATTTAGTTTTCTTAGTAGTTCGGATTTTCGGATTCTAGAATATTACTAGTTTTTTATTCTCCAATTTAATAACCCTATAGTTTATTAATGTTAACCGCCACAAACCAATACCTTGTTCCTGCTGTTGTTCTCGCCGATGTGGTTATATTTTAATGGCCACCAAATTGCTGGTGTTCAAGTAAATTGAAACAAGATTTTCAAATTTATTTTTGAAAATTACATTTTCGAAATTTTGTTGCAGTTGTTGTTATTATAACGGGGGGCGTCAGTGGAATTCCATTAGCCAAACACAGCAGGATGTTAAAACTACACATGTGATAATTGCTGTGGTGGCACCTGTCGAGCAGCTAATAATAGGGAAGTGATACAAATAAACGAAAGGCTTAGAGGCATTCACGGAAGAAAAAATTGAAAAGTATTTATTTTAAATTTAAAAATATTAAAAAAAAACAGACTAAAAAAATATTTTTAAGAACCAATTATAGGCGTGGATTTTTTAAAGGTAATTTTTAAGTGCCAAATTTAAGAGTGGATTTTTAAGGATCAATTACAGGCGTGTATTTTTTTTTAAATATGTTTTCAAGGACCAAAAATGGCCGTGGATTTTTTAAAAAATATTGCTTCAAATAACGGCGAGGCGGAACAAATAAAGGCGTGGATTTTTTAAAAATATTTTTTAAGGACCAAAGAAAGGGTTGCAATTTTTAACATATATTTTTCAAGGACCCAACATAGGCGTGGATTTTTAAAAGTATTTTTTACTTTACTTACTTAGTTGCCTTGTTACAGAACGGTTGTTCCATAAGCCGAGCTTAAAAAAGATTTCCAAATCTTATGCGCATTTCCTCTATTTTGAAAGAACACGTTCCAAGATGTTGTTTTCTACTTGGTCTTTCCATCTAATTCGTGGCCTTCCCCTTCTACGGTAACTATAAGTAGGCTCGCTTTTATATGCATTTTGAGCTGGGGCATTTTCATTTATTCGCACAACATGGCCTAGCCATCGTAGTCGCTGCAGCTCGATACGACTGACTATATCAATGTCCGCGTATAAATTGTAGAGCTCGTGGTTCATTCGACGCCAATATTCACCGTCGACGCAGATCGGCCCGTAGAATTTTTCTTTCAAACACCCAGCGTCTTGTAAAGTGTGAGATTGGTCTGGCGGGAGGTGGCCATGTTTGTAAACTGCATACTTGGACCATAGTAGCATCTGTTGGCCATCACAATCCCTCTCCGAATTTCAAAACTGATGTCATTCGTTTTATTTATGGCTGTACCAAGTTATATAAAATCTTTAACTACCTCGAAGCTGTAGTTCTCAAGTTACTCTGTTAGTCCGAGTCTACTGGACGTCTTGCGCGTTGATACCATCAGCTTGATCTTCTCGCCGTTTACTGCAAGACCCTTTTTGGCAGACTCCTTCTTCAATTTGTTCAAAGGTGGCTGTTACCGCTCGCAATGTTCGACCCATTATATCGATGTCATCGGCGTAGGCGAGTAAAATGTGTTGTTTTGTGTACAGACTGCCATTTCTGTTCACTTTTGCGTCTCGTATGACCTTTTCCAGCAGGATGTTAAAAAAATCACACTACAAACTGTCACCTTGTCTGAATCCTCGTTCGGTATTAAAGGGCTCCGAGAGTTCCTTTCCGACTTTAACTGCTGACCTTGTGCCACTTAAAGTTATCCTGCATAGCCGTATTAATTTTGCAGGAATGCAGAACGTAGACATGGCTTTAAACACCTCTGAACGGATAGGGCTGGCATGTGCGGCTTTTCAGTCGACGAATAGGTAGTATGTGTCGATGTGTTTTTCTAATAATCTAGTCTATGGTGGATTTGCCAGGTCTGAAGCCGCATTGGTATGGTCCAATAATGACATGGACCACTGGCTTCAATCGTTCACACAGTACGCTGGATAGCACTTTATATGCGATGGGAAGGAAATTATTCCATTATAGTTGGTACATATCGTCTTGTCTCCTTTTTTGTGCACGGGACACAGGATGCTGAGCTTCCAATCATTGGGCATGCATTCCTCTAGCCAAATTGTACTAATCAGCCAGTGCATGCTCCTTATCAGCATCTGACCACCAGTCTTTAATAGTTCGGATGGTTACGCATCGGCTCCTGATGCTTTATTATTCTTCACCCGATTAATTGCTATTCTGACTTCGTCTTGGCTAGTTGGTATACACTCTACACCATCATCTATATTTTTGGATCTGGGGTATCTTCTTCACCGCTACTATTTGATACCAGAAGTTTTTCAAAATGCTCCTTCCAGATCTTCAACACGCTGTCTGTATCTGTCACCAGGTTCCCTTCTTCATCTCTGCAGGAGGATGTGCTTGCACCAAAGCCTTCGGTTTGGTGTTTTACCCGTTGGTAGAATTTTCGGACTTCATTCTGACTCCTGTACATCCCGATTTGCTCACGCTCACCTATTTCTTGTTCTTTCTGAAAATACGTTTCTCCTCTCTCCTTTTCTCCCGATAGTTCTGCATCACATTACGTGTTGTTACTGTCCGCATGGTTGCCCTATACGCTGCGTTTTTCACATCAGTAGCATTACGACACTCCCGTTCGTACCACGGATTTCTTGATGGTGGTCTTTGGTAACCAAGTGTTGCTTTTGCTGCAGTTTGTAGGGAGTGGGCAATTCTCTGTCACTGTGCTTCTATATTATTATCGGGAAAAGGGGCGCTTTCGTCAAGCAGTTGGGTAAGTTGAGCGGAGTAGGCTTCTTATATCTGTTGTGTTTGCAGCTTTTCGACGTAAAATTTTCGTGTTACATTAAATCGCGCCTTTGCTGCTACATTAAGACGGTTACGTACCTTGGCTGCCACAATTTAATGGTCCAAATCGATATTCGCTCCTCGGATCGATCGGACGTCTAAAACACAACGATGTAATTTCTCGTTGTTCGATCGGGAGAAATCCAGGTGGCCTTGTGTATATCAAGATGCTTGAATCTGGTGCTGCTAACTACCATGTTTTTTGCTGCCGCGAAGTCAATCAACCTCTTGCCGTTGTCTGATGTTTCTTCGTGGAGACTGAATTTTCCGACGGTGGGACCAAATATATTTTCCCTTCGGATTTTTGCATTAAAATTTCCTAGCAGAATTTGAATGTCATGGCCAGTGCAACGGTCATATGCTGTTTATAGGCGCTCGTAAAATATGTCTTTGGTCTGTTCATCATTATCTTCGCTCAGAGCATGGGCGCAAATGAGGCTGATGTAGAAGAACTTCGCTTTTATGCGGATTGTAGCAATTCGCTCATCTTCGGGAGTAAATCTGGAGACGAGGTCTTTTATTCTCCTGTTAACCATAAATCCCCAGACAATTTCATGTCTCGTTTCATGGCAGCTATAATACAGGGCGTAATCATCTGATTTACTTACGCCAGTCCCTTTCCATCGCATTTCCTGTATGGCAATAATATCGGCTTTGTACTTCTTGAGTACATCCGCCTAAGCGAACACTGCGCCTGTTCAGTAATACCCTCCGTAAAAACTGATAGATCTTAATAATATTTCTTTGTGTATATATATGTCGGTTAATTCAACACACAGCCGCATGAAATTAAATTAAAGCGGATATATGTACCCTGAGAAGAAATGGTGTAAACTCAATAAAGTGCGCATTAGCAATGCGTTTCATTTTTTCCTCTGCTCGGTTAATTTTTTTTTTTATGTAATAAACCCTGAGAGACAGACAGCAACTACATACATATGTGCCCAGCAGAAAGTAACCATTCACCATTTCCTCTACTTTAGAATTTTTCCGAATGAAAAAAAATGTTTCCACATCTGAAATTCTGCCAATGATGCCATTGGCTCTTGCTGCTGCGTGTATTATTTTTTCTGATATCAAAATTTTATTTGCTGATGTTAGCATTTGCAGCACGTTTCGCTTGTAATGTTTTAAAAAACTGCGTTTAATTAAGCACTGACATACATACTGACGTGCCATGTATATATATGATGATGATGAAGTGTGTAACAGTTTGTGTTGTAAGGACAGTGACGTAGAAGGGAGCAATTTATCTCAGTAAGATTACTTGGTAATATTCTGGGAGCTTCTCAGAAGCAACGCCATTGTGTGTCTGCAAACGCCAAGGATACGCGTAATTGAAGCCTGTAACTGCTTCAACTACAACAGCAATTGTCAAAAAGATGTTATTTCTACATAAGAACCCTCCACAATACATTACAAACAAAAACAACAAATTCTTTAGAAGTAATCCTCCAGGGAGCAGAACATGAATTCAATTTGAAATAAAATTTTTACATTTGCAAATTATTTGGCATTTTACTGTCATGTTTTAATTTCAGCAAGCACAGCTGAGTGAAGTTATGTTTTAAGCACCTGCCAAGCTATTAAAGCGGAGGGCCAACAGAGCTCAAAACGTAGAAGAATTAAATATATATTTTAAAAGCACTAAATTTGGGCGCAG
>NW_026879156.1:0-26059 GCF_032173495.1 Musca vetustissima
GGGGTCCCTAATGGCCCTTTCGTACAATAGATCCTTCATGATCTGTGTAATCGCGGGGTCCTTAATGGCTCGATCGTTAGCATGTAAGCATGTTTTTTGAAAAAATTAAAAAAAGAATGATGAAAAAATATTTGGAAAAATGTAAAAGGTTTTGCTCACTCATGCACTATGCCGTTATTTATAATTTATTGTATTTGTTAAAACATATGGATGTTTCAAGGGAGGCGGCAAATGTTTAAGCGAGAATTGCTATTTAAAATGGTTAAATAGTTAGCCTTTAATTTGAAAGGTCGAAACCGTTGAAATCTGTCTACTCCTCATTATTACATCCTTGTAATAGTATGAGGCTGACAGATTTCAGCGGACATTTGTTGACATTTTGCTATTGCGCCACCTTTAGGCATCTTTGTGTAAACAAACATTGTTATTAGTACTTGTTTAACTCTCGTTGTTAACTGACTGGCTACACATATCGTTGTGAACACCTTGGCTTAAATTGTAAGCTACGCACATATAGTTGTGCTAATAAGGTAATATCGTTACCAACCAATAAATATCGGCATTGGTCGAACCTTTTCTAAAAGTATTGTGTTTTATTTCTTTTATTTTATTGCTCACGAGTACGCATTGGGCGTACTGGCTCTATTGGGATAACCACAATTGCACTGTACCTGCCAACCACCCAAGTCCCTATAGTGCGGACTTAACACTGAGAACGAGCGGTACAGGGTGAATGAAATGAAATTAACCATAGGTTGCAGAAAGGCATGTGTATGGATTGATTTTAGTCGGTTCACTTCTGGATAAAGATCACTGACATGAAATTGTTAGGACACCTATGTATATACCCAAAGTGGTGAAGGGTATCATATAGTCGGCCCAGTCCGACTTTCCTTACTGGTTTGTTATATTATTTGCTGTTATGAGTTGTAGTCTTTAATTTTTCAAAATTATGAGAGTTTTTAGGGGATCAATTTTATGAGATTAGGTTCGCTCGTTTACCCAATAATTTGAACAAATTTGTTCAAATTATTACAAAATGTTGTTCGTTTACCCAAAAGTCTAGTAAAGGAGAGTGAATTGAGAGAGCAGATTTGAACGCAGACATGCACACCAGCGTTGATATGTTGCTTATTTTTTTATTTATTTATTTTTTTTTGTTAAAACAAAAATCAACCTTAATGAAAAATGGTTCACAATTTGTTTAATGAATATATTGTTTGAATTTTCTGGGATTTTATTTATGTTTAAATATATTTAATTAAATAAATTCCGCAGAATAATTATTGTTTATATTTTCCCTTAATCATTTTCTCACATACTCAACAAAAGCCTATTAGATGAATTCCAATCTATTGAGTTTTTATTTCAAATATGTATTTATTTTGTATATTAAGGGTAATTTTCCCCATGTTAGGTGTATTGTACAAATTGTTGCCAATTTTAATATATTTTACAGATATTTTTTTTTTTTTTTAATTTATCTGTAAATGACTTTAAATTTTAATGTCTTTAATTTAATAAATTTATCTAATTTAAATAGTGTGTAAATTTATCAAATTTATGTGGCCAGCACAAAGTCGATATTTTTCAACGAAACCCTTTATTTATGGAAAAATTGCATACAATATTTTTCCTTCTTAACAATAAATCTCTAAAGTACACTATATCTAAGTGTTTTGAAATAAAAACATTTTGAAAATACTTCAAACGTTCGACCAACCTGTATCTATGTTGATTGCATATTTTATTTCGCGTGATTCCTCTTCTATCAACGAAATATTGTACATATGAACATCTCTTGTTTATACCCAAATTGGTGAAGGGTTTCATAAAGTCGGCCCCTTTTTGACTTATGAACTTTACTTACTTTTTTAGAAAAAAAAAACAAATAAATCCGTATTTGAAGCTTGCATAGGATCATTGATGGGCAGCCTTAATTATTTGCATTTTACACGACTTTGGTTATTTTTGTTTTAAAATTGTTAAATTAATTAATTCTTGTTCATATTTTTTCTTTATAATTTATACAAAGACTATTTTCTTAATATTGCCTATGATATTTAATTATACCCTTCACCAGTCTGTGGTACAGGGTATTATGTCTTTGTGCATATGTTTGTAACACATGGTTCCTTTTGAGAATATGTATAGAATCACTTTCTGAGTCGATTTATGCATGTACGTCCGTCCGTCCGTCTGTCGATGTTAAATTGTAAACAGAGATGGTCCGTCAGAAACAGTGACGTAAATGACATACATTTTCGACGTATATTACATACGTCAGAAACGTCGGAAACCCACCCAAAACCATTAGGTTTTTGACAAAATACCTATTTCCATTAATGAATTTGGAAATTACGTATGCTTTACTGAAATCCATATAAAATTTCAACAAATTTTTCTCGAAAAAGTTTAGAGTTTTGTATTAGTTCTAGTAAGGAACAGACAGATATATGTAAAAATAATATGTATTTTTGAAAATAACGGTATATGGTAATAATATTCGAATAAATGACGTTTTCTACATTTACTACATTTTATACAGGTATATGACGTTTTCGACGTTTACACCTTTTTGACAGTCGAAAACCTAAAAATTCGTCATACGGACCATCCCTGATTGTAAACAAAGTACAGGTCGCATTTATAATCCGAATTGGATGAATTTTGGCATAGGTGATTTGTTAATTTTCGTGAAAATCGGTTTACAACGATATGATATTTAATTATACCCTTCACCAGTCTGTGGTACAGGGTATTATGTCTTTGTGCATATGTTTGTAACACATGGTTCCTTTTGAGAATATGTATAGAATCACTTTCTGAGTCGATTTATGCATGTACGTCCGTCCGTCCGTCTGTCGATGTTAAATTGTAAACAAAGTACAGGTCGCATTTATAATCCGAATTGGATGAATTTTTGCATAGGTGATTTGTTAATTTTCGTGAAAATCGGTTCACAACGCGTCGTACCGAATAGCGTGTATCAATTTTTTTCTATAAATCGTTTTCCATAAATTTTCCCCATGTTACGCAGGCGGCTCTAAATCAGCTCGAATGAAATTCAAGTTAGGATAGGTTTGAGAAAGAGGGAACATAGACATGCAATTGTTGGGAAACATATGTACAATATACCCATAATACTTTCCTTACTGGTTTTTAAATTAGTATTGTTATTGCTATGCTCTTAGCTTTAACCGCCTATAACACATTACTCGCCCACTTAACCTTTCAAATCGTACAAATAACCTTGACATTTCAAAATATTCCCTGAAACTTTACTGCTTATTTTCTTTTGGTTTTTATTGTACAAAAGAGCCCCCAATAAAAGCAAAATAATATCAAAATTACTCTCTCTAAAAATGTCAGGTTGAAAATTTCAACTTGAAATCTTCAGTTTGAGAGATCGTTCTCTTGTTCTCTTGGAATAGCTCCAACAAAACTTTCCAATTAGAGCATTCACCTCCTATGTTTTTTTTTTATTCTTAAACACGAATCAGTTTTTCGTCGAGTTTTGAATTGTACGGTCGGTTAATCGCTGCGCTTCCGCGATTTGTGTTTTTGTAGATTAAAAAGAAGTGAAAATCAAATGTTTTTTTTTTTTTTCTCAAATTTAAAGTAATGTTAATAAAAACATAAATGTAATAAATTAATGTGATGGTGTTTTTTGTAATGTTTTTAAACTACTTGTAATGTTCAGTGGAAGTATGAAATGGATGTGTTGCGGATGGAGCAATGTTTGCAACATACATGTTTTAATGTCGGTTATAATACGTTTGGTATGAACAGATCATATTTGTGTTGCGGTTTGATGGATACTTTCAACATACATGTTTAGTGTCAAGTAAAATATGTTTAGTATGACCAAAAAGTATTTTTGTTGCGGTTTGCAAAATTTGTGCCACCTGCTTGTTGTAATGTCATATGTTTTGGTTGATATATTTTTATTTGTTGAATAACTTTACGATCTTCGGATATTTTCCATCAGTGACAACAGATGTTGAATTTACAATTTCGCAAATGGTGAGTTTCTTATATTTTTACATTAACCATCAAGTTATATTTGAACACAGTTTAGTCGTCTGATACTTAATTATAAAAACTAGTACCAAAACATATAATAGATTAGTATTAGTTAAAAAATTACAGTTTTGTAAAAAAAGTAATTTTCGCCAAATGTGCCCCGGTAGGCACCATAGTCATAGCCTGGTAATTGTCAGTCTGGTTAAAATTCATATCCTCAATGTTCTATATTGTTTTAATATGCGACTGAATGTTTGACTTTTAAGGCTATATTTTCTAGCGGCGGATGTTGAGTCTCAAGCCCACACACACACCATCAGAAATACCTTTTTTCTATCGAATTTTCGTCAATACAAGAACGTTTGGTCTTGTATATGTAATGTCGAATTATATTAAACGATTATTTTTAAAGGCAAACTCAAAAAAAAAAAAAAAAAATAAGGAAATAACGTAGCACTATCTGTATATGGTCGAATGTTCCCCACTTTAAAATGCCGAATCTACACCGAAGGTACTTTTTATAGTACATTTTTTAATTATAACCTTCACCACAGAGTATTATGTCTTTGTGCATATGTTTGTGAATCGAGATCGACCCATGGTTCCTTTTGAGAATATGCATAGAATCACTTTTTGAGTCGATGTATGCATGTCCGTCTGTCCGTCCATTTATTTTTGTGAACAAAGTACAGGTCGCATTTATGATCGATTTGAATGTGAACCGGAGAAAATCGGTTCACATTTCGAAATAGCTCCCATATATAGTTTCGTCCGATTTTATGTAAATGCTGCATCAATCTCCAAAAATTGGTCTGATTGAGACACAATTTTGTACAAAGTACTGAATTAGGTCTAGATCTGCAGTGCCCAAACCCAATAGAAAGTGTCTTGCAGACAACATTAACGAATCGTGCAAATTAATGTTATGAACCGGGATTTTTACAAAAAAAAAAATATTTTTTATTTTTTATTCCTTTATTAATTTTTATATAGGTTCACTTAACTTTAACTATTTTATATATATATTAGTGGGTTCAAGCCGATTATTCCGATTTAAAGGCACGAAGAAGAACTGTGAACTATCCCGCTACTAGATGATAACTGAAGCTTTATTCTTAATTTACTTCTATTTATAATAGTTCTAATTATTTATGTTGTGAAATGGCGTGATTTGGTAAATTAATATTTTGGAATTTTTATGTTTGGATTTGTTTGTTCTAGCCGCGATCATATTTCGATTATTAGAATTTTACTATTCTTATCGCCAAAGTGGCTAAGAGTTCACGGAGTCAAATTATGTTATTTTGGGCGTCGGCCCGTTTTATGTTATTATGTTATGATTAGGCTGATCATTAACTTGCAAGACAATGGCAAATCCTTGAAAACACTTTGCAGACAACAATGTGAGATCCTTGACGAAATTTTCACACAAGTGTCGCAGTACTCATGCAAGGCAACATGGGCGACAAGGTAAGCGAAGTTGTCGTTGACGACAACTTCGGCGACAAAACTCCCTACTTTTCGTTGACGACTATCATCGACTATGTCGTTTACACAGTCGTTGACGACTGAATACCCATTGTCATCAATCATACCCCCCCGGTAGAAAATACTCTCTTGCGTGACCATTTCATTGACGAAACGTTGACGAAATTTATGGAATTGTCATTCATGACTAAACATATGATATGTCGTCGAAAATGTCGTTCTTCTCGAAATATGAACACAAAACAAAAATAATCTGAATCGAGTGTACTATGAAATATTGACAGAAACGAAGAGACAAATGTTTCTGAAAAAAAACATACATATAAGAAATTTAGGTTAAATTTAAATATATAAGAATTAAGAATCTCGGTTAAAAAAGGCATTCTCGATTTAATTTATTAACAACCCTAATCCCCTCAGTGACCCTTAATCCCGCTTAAGCCTTAATCCCCTCAATGACCTTAATCCGGGGTCAATGACCCTTAATCCGCATTAAGCTTTAATCTCCTCAGTGACCCCTAATCCGGGGTCAATGACCTTTAATCCGGAATCAATGACCTTTAATCCGGGGTCAATGACCTTTAATCCGGGGTCAATGACCTTTAATCCGGGGTCAATGACCCTTAATCCGGATTAAGCCTTAATCACCTCAATAACCCTTAATCCCCTCAGTGACTCTTAATCCGGGGTCAATGACCTTTAATCCGGATTAAACCTTAATCCCCTCAGTGACCTTTAATCCGGGGTCAATGACCCTTAATCCCCTTAGTGACCCTTAATCCGAATTAAGCCATAATCCCCTTAATGACCTTAATCCGGGATCAATGACCTTAATCCCCTCAGTGACCCTTAATCCCCTTAATGACCCTTAATCCCCTCAGTGACCCTTAATCCGGGTTCAATGACTTTTAATCCGGGTTCAATGACTTTTAATCCGGGGTCAATGACCTTAATCCCCTCAGTGACCCTTAATCCCCTTAATGACCCTTAATCCCCTCAGTGACCCTTAATCCCCTTAATGACCCTTAATCCCTTCAGTGACCCTTAATCCCCTTAATGACCCTTAATCCCCTCAGTGACCCTTAATCCGGGTTCAATGACTTTTAATCCGGGTTCAATGACTTTTAATCCGGGGTCAATGACCTTAATCCCTTCAGTGATCCTTAATCCGGGGTCAATGACCTTTAATCCTTAATCCACTCAGTGACCCTTAATCCGGGGTCAATGACCTTAATCCCCTTAGTGACCCTTAATCCGAATTAAGCGTTAATCCCCTCAATGACCTTAATCCGGGGTCAATGACCCTTAATCCCGATTAAGCCATAACCCCCTCAATGACCTTAATCCGGGGTCAATGACCCTTAATCCGGATTAAGCTTTAATCTCCTCAGTGACCCTTAATCCGGGGTCAATGACCCCTAATCCGGATTAAAGGTTACTAATGGGATTAAGGGTCATTTACCCCGGATTAAAGGACATTGTCCCCGGACTATGGGTCACTGAGGGGATTAAGGCTTAATCCGGATTAAGGGTCATTGACCCCGGATTAAGGTCATTGAGGGGATTAAGGCTTCATCCGGATTAAGGGTAATTGACCCCAGATTAAGGGTCACTGAGGGAATTGACCCCGGATTAAGGGTCACTTAGGGGATTAAGGCTTAATCCGGATTAAAGGTCATTGACCCCGGATTAAGGGTCACTGAGGGGATTAAGGCTTAATCCGGATTAAAGGTCGTTGACCCCGGATTAAGGGTCACTGAAGGGATTAAGGGTCATTGAGGGGATTAAGGGTCACTGAGGTGATTATGGGTCATTGACCCCGGATTAAAGGTCATTGACCCCGGATTAAGGGTCACTGAGGTGATTAAGGCTTAATCCGGATTACGGGTCATTGACCCCGGATTAAAGGTCATTGAGGGGGATAAGGGCTTAATCCGGATTAAGGGTCACTGGGGGGATTAAGGGTTATTAACCCCGGATTAAAGGTCATTGACTCAGGGTTAAGGGTCATTGAGGGGATTAAGGCTTAATCCGGATTAAAGGTCATTGACCCCGGTTTAAGGGTCATTGCTCGGTAATAAATTAATTCGAGAATGCCGTATATAACCTTAATATATAAAGGAGCTTAGTGATAAGTGAGTGACTGTGAGATCATCGCCCAGACGAAACGGCTGAAGCTAGAAGTATGAAATTTTGAGTACTTATATTACTTGGCGTAATGATTATCTCCTTTTTAACAGCATCTGTAAAGAAACAACAAAATTAAAATGCATTGGAATATGAAACATCTTTCAGATATTACTTACAATATTTCACCAATTGCCATTTATTTGCCCCATCCTAAGAGTAAAACAATGCATTTAAATAATGATATAAATAGTTATATATTCTTTTAAACCTTCTTTATCTCAAATTTCTTATATATATATATTTTCAGAAACATTTTTCTCTTCGTTTCTGTCAATATTTCATAGTACACTCGATTCCGACCATTTTTGTTTTGTTTTCATTTTTCGAGAAGAACGACATTTTCGACGACATATCATGTTTTTAGTCATGAATGACAATTCAATATATTTCGTCAACGATTCTTTAACGAAATTGTCACGCAAGAGAATATTTTCTACTAAGCTGTCGGTGTGTGTCAAATTGCTCACAAATACAATTATAAAAGAGAAACATTTGAAAATAAAAAATATTTTTAAAATTGTCATTAATTGGTTTTTGTTTTCATACACTAACCGACAAAATTGGGATATTTTTGGCAAACATTAGTTCGGAATATGTGATCAATAATATGGCGGGGGGGAAAAACAGACAAACAGACACAATGTATCATCAGGAACCATATTCGCATTGAATATATTATGTTTCTTCCTTAAAATTTGAAAAAAAAAATATTTTAACAAAATTTCTCACAGTATATGATATAGAAACAGAACTCTTGAAAATTTTGTATTTCAAACAAATACAATCACAAAACATGAATGTATTAGTATGTACAGCCCTGGTCTAGATTGATATATGCCAAGCTTTGTTGAAATCGCTTAAGATATACATATAGCTTTCATATATAGTATCGTCCGATTTTATGTAAATGGAGCCCGAAAAGTCAAATTTAGGCCAATTGGCAAACAATTTTGCACAGCATACTGAATTAAGTCTAAATATATGTATGAGAAGTTTTGTTCGAATCGGTTCAGATTTATATATAGCTGTCATATGCAGTTTCTTCCGATTTTCTATTTTAGAAGACAAAATACAAAGTGTACAGCATAGATCCTGTTCTATTTGACTATATTTTGTTGATGAAATCGATTCAGATGTAGTTTGAATTGAAGACGTTCCGTCCGATTTCATCGAAATGATGTACCAAATTACTAAAGTTTGTCCGTCTAGGACGAACTACTGCACAACGAACCAAATCAAACCTAGAATAACGTGCATTGGATTTTGTGTCGACATAAATTTTGAATAGCGCACTGTGGTGCAGCATACCAAATGGTGGATGTCACGGTTGCTCAAATACGTTCATTTATATATAGATCTTATACATATTTTGCTCGATGATTGACATTTAATGGTATGTGTATGGGTTGTTTTAATTAACTTTAAAGATCTATGTAATTTCGTCCGATTTCATATCAATGGTCCTCCAAAGATGCTATCTATAATTTATCTACATATAAGCATATCTTGTATGTACCCAACGCGGTGAAGGGTATCATATAGTCGGTCACGTCCGACTTTTGAACTTTCTTTACTGGATTTCCTCTATCAATCTTATAAAACATTTTATTTGTAGTTATTTGTATAAGAATACACGTTGTAATTAACTACTTTTTAATAATACTGCATTAAAAACTGAAAAGTTTTATACACGAAATACTTATGGAATGGAAATTTACCAACACATATAAATACCGCGGATTCAAATAAGTTTATTAGCTAGAGATTTCAAACTTTGGGACAGTTTTTTATTTTGATACTCCATACCTATGTACCAAAGCTAGTGATGTACAGTGAGAGCTTCATATCGAAATCGCGATTGCCGAACGTGCAAGGAATGAGGTCGACAGCCCAGCGTCGATAAACTTCCATTTTATCAGCAACAGATTTTATATTTCCTAAAATTTACTTATTTTATAAACGTGAAATTCCAGTATATCAATCCAAAAAAAAAAAAAAATTATATTTTATTTAATAGTTTTTTTTCACTTCTTTGGATAAAAACAATCCCTGAAACTTGATAACATAAATATGACTACAACATTTTTAAAATCCAATTTAATATTTCAATGGAATATCGGCATGTTTTACTAAATATACATAAAACCCTAAAGGCGCTTATGTATTAAAAATCATTCATCTCTTGCTTGAGCTAGTAGTCCGACGACATCCCATGCAGTTGTATCTCTTCCATGAACCAAAAGCGAGAACAACAACAATAATTGACTAAAACTATTGCTTGCCATTGACAAAAGCGGAACGAAAAACGAACCATACGGAAAACCACAAAATACAACAAACAAATTCCCAAAATCTCAAAAAAGACGCGACACCGACAGACCGACCAGGCTGACGACGAAAACGATGATGATGGTGATGCGATGCTGCTACTGATGACTGACGGTTATGGTGGTTTGACAACAACGATGATGATGATGGCGGCGGCGGCGGCGGTGTGTTAGTTATGGTCATGACTATGGTGATGGTGTTGATACCACTTTGACTTTGCTAATGCAATATACCACTCATTCTATTCGAAAACCATTGAGTTAAGTGAAAAACAACAACAATGTCGGTTTTGCGCGGAAAAACTAAATGTTGCCACATTTACCTGCAATCGTGAGGCCATCATCAAAGCTGGAGAACTGGTCATAAAAATTGACAAAAACAAAAAAAATATATATCGCATCGTAGATATACCTAGCTCCTCCACTTCACGCCCATTGTTCCAAAATATATTCGCTGCTAATGTTGTTGGTTTTTCTTTCAATCGACGACGTCACAAGCCATTCAACACGAATTAGACAGAGTCTTATGCTCAAAGCTGCTGCAAATGCAACAAATCCAAAATAACAACACAGAAAAACCTCAAACACCCACCACCCTCTTCGCGGAACAATTCAATGCGGCAGACGTTAACAAACAACTGCCAGCGAACTGACCCCCGTTCTTTATCGGCAAATGACAACAATGTCAACAATTTTATTCCTGCCACTTCTGCTGTTGCTACTGAATGTGTGTGTGTGTGGTTGATGCCACCGCGGCGGTGGCACGGTGAGTTGTTATTCATGTCACTTGTGAAATGGAATTAATTTTTTCTCTCGTTGTTTTCTCTCTATTGGTTTTATGCTGGTGCTAGCTAGCCTGCCACCGCTCGTGTCGCTTCTGTTCCTTTTTAAGTCCTGTCGTGTTTTTGCTACTGCTGCTGTTGTTTTTGTGTCCCAGCTCTTTATTTTATGAATTGCAAAATTAAACTTTTAACAGTTGCAGTTTGCCGTTGCCACTGCACAATAACACATTTTTGTTGAGTGTTTGGTCGACGACATAGCCGAACGACAGGCAGTCGGACAGGCGGGTAGAATGAATTCAACCAGTCGACAGCGAACTAAAAAATATATAGAGAAAAAATGATTTTTGCATACAACATTTGGTTCTTTTTGTTGATGCTGTTGTTGTTTCAAGCATTCAAGCGCACAAATCGAAAACATTGTTGAGGTGAGATGTTGTTAAACAGATTTCAAAATTAAATACGCCAGTTTGTCACAAAATGTTAGCTTTGCCAATGGATTGATGGAAGGCGATGAGAAATTGTTTATGAAGTTGTCACGTCGCGTTCAATAAAAACTCATTTGATGGCCATTATTGTTAGCGGAAATAAAATGCAAACAAATATGCACAGAGATCAATTAGATTTTTCTGGAATACTTCAAACAAGAATTGATTTAGGAAATAAAAAAGCACATAATTGTGAACGTTAAATATTTTGCAGTTATTGGAAAATGGAAATAGTATTGTACAAGAAAAGTAATATTGAAAATTGATCTGCCCAGTTAAGTCCTATATAGCATTGTAGGTATGGAGGGAACGGTCAAGAGTTGAACTGTCAGTAAGTAAACAAAATTATCTTATTCGAAGAGGTATAGCCAAAATATAAAATAAATGATAGCCGGACGAGACCGACCCTACATAACTATCACTACGGATATATATTGGTGGGATATTGGCACCTAGTGTAATAATGGTAATACTAAACTTCAGTAGTGTTGGCGGGTTATTTGGGACACCATATGTATTATGTTTTTGCAAAATAGTCAGGCTGAATCCCAGTTTGCTGTTTTTATAATACTAAACAACACAAAAATATGTTTACCCCTTAACATATTTTAGTATTTCTACCATATCCGGCATCTTCTATTACTACAATTGCAATAATAGGAACTGGCAACATTTTCGTATCCGGTTTTCTAGAAACCGAACCTACATTTCAGTAAAAAAATAAAATACCCACCAAGAAGTCAGAATACTGAAAATGTCGTTGGATATATATGTATATATTATGTCAAAACATGGACCTCTATTAAATTAGTTCTGCAATGGTTTTCACTCAGGTTTGACATTTAATATAAAACCAGTAAGGAAAGTAGTAAAGTCGGACTGGGTCGACTATATGATACCCTTCACCACTTTGGGCATATTCTGCAACCAATGCTAAATTTTATAAATCGATTTATAAAGAAAACTTTACACAATCAATTCAGTATGCTGCACTGTTTAAAATTTAATCTCAATTAAACACCCATTGATTATTTGGTGTACAATAAACATGAATAAGTCGAATTTATATATGGAAGCTATGATATATCTATATCTGAACCGATTTCAAGGAAACTTGCCAGAGATTAATTTATATTAACTTCATTACGTTGTGTCAATCGGCTTAACTATGGATCTTTATATAGGAGGCAGGGACGTACGCAGGGGGAGCCCGGGGGGACCGCCCCCCCCCCCAAAATGAATTTTTCCACTGTAAATTTATGTTTACAACCGCGAATTTTTCATTTTGTACTGCGACCTGGACGGACGGACGGACAAGCGGACATGCATAAATCGAACGTGATTCTATGCTTATTCTTAAAAGGAATCATTGGTCTATCTCGATTATTTTTGCCTGTTACAAACATATGCACAAAGACATAATACCCTGTACCGCAATATGGTGAAGGGTATAAAAATGCTCACCATTATGTGGAGGCCATTTTTACATTCACACAGTAGCACATGACTGAACCGAAAAAAAATTTATTCTGATCATAAAAATATATATAATATATACTTATGGAGTCTCTGAGGCATGTTTCAAAGTGTTACGGAAGAATGATGGTCTCCTATAAAAGTATGTTCCCATTTTCGATATATTATAGTTTTCAAACACATTTTCAATAAAATGTTAAAATTCGTAATTATCGGTACCCATGTAGATATATAGATATACGATAATATTCAGATAACGGTCAGATAAAGGACACAAACTAAAATTTTCTAAGGATTTGAATATTTTAATAGGGTATAATATAATATCAAATACAAATTTCTTACTTTACATCTCATTCCGTTAATATGTCTTCCTATAAATATTCGTGCGGACATTAACGTTTCTACCCTTTATAAATACTTTTGGATATCCCAATATCATTTAAAATCAATCGTGCATGGCGGGATACAGTTCAGTGTTTCTAGCTGTCAAGAAAATTCCTATTTATTTTAGATGCCAAAACGTGAGCTTGTTACAAACAAAAGTGTCATTGGCTTGAGTGGTCACAAATATTTAGAAGGCACGTGTCTAAATACTTATGTATTTTGAACAAAATATCATAAAATATTTGTATTGAGACTATATTAAATAATTTAATGGGAACTTAAGAAAGAAATTAAAGTTCGTAACAAAAATATATATGGGAGCTATATCAACATCTGAAACATATTATGAATATAGAGTAAAACATACAATTAGTAAATCAAATAGGACGAAAAAGTTATATATAAATCTGAAAAAATCTCAAAATTATTAGTTCGCACAATATTCCATCGTAAATGGAGCATACATTCGATCTGTAGGAATTTCCGCTTGACAGGAATTTTAGTCAATTGATCGGATCGAAATTAAAAAAAAAACAGTGGCTCTAGATCCATATATAACAATATTTGATCGAGGATGTACTCAATACCTTAAAAAAAAACTAAAATATGAATGCCAAAATTAGCTCGAGCTCGAACATATATCCCCTGAAAACCCATTATATTCCCATATAGTCACATCGCTTGAAAAATAAGGCAAAATTTTTAAAATTGTTCGGGAACTTTATATAGGAACTATTTTCCAAATATAAATTTTTTTGTGATTCATTTTGTAAACCTCCGAAAGCAACGAGTATTAAATTACAGATCAACAAATGGGCGGGATGTGGGGACTGTTGAAACTTTCTGTGCGAAAATAAATGTATCCTCGGCAATACTGATATATCTTTATATAGCCATATAGTTGGAGCAGTATAGTCGGACGCGGCCAACCATATGATACCATACACATCTTCCACGACAATATAACTTTCTGTGGTTCTATATTCTAAACATGGGCAATATTTCGCGCGTTTTTGTCTTTAAGAGGTAAATATATACGCTATAGAAAACAAATTTTGACATTCGCACAAAAGTCCATTTGTCCTACTAAATGTCGACCGATCTTTTTCAAAATAAACATGCTTATTCTTTGGCCCGATCCTCTTCCCTATGTAACAATTTGCGATTTTTTGGGCTATAATTGCGGCCTCTGGAGCGACCAGAATATCAGACAAGAATAAAGTCCATTTTATACCCTAAATATTAACCGATTTTTAAAAACCAAAAAAAAACAATAGAGGTTTTCATTGGCAAGAACCCATCCTACATGCAAAATTTCGTGAAGAGTGGTCCATAACTATGGCCTGTATCGTGTTTAAAAATTATAATGGTCAGACAGACGGACGGAAACACATGTATACTCAGCTAGTCGAGATATGACGATCGGTATACTTAAAGTAGGGTATAGTCGTTACAAACACTTGGGGCTGAACAAAGCTATAATACCCTGAAAACATAGTCGTGTAGGGTATAACAACTAATAAAAAATCGGTCGGGGTCTACTTTGTATACCCTCAACAATGGTATACAAGTGGAGTTCATATGGGAGTATTTCCATGTTGCATTCTTTTACACTCAGCCGTATGGCTAATGAGGGTATATACAATTTGATACACCAATAATATGCCTCACCGAAATACTGGTTTTTGGCCCCATGTTTCTTTGGACCAAATCAGGCTATTTGGAGTCGAGTTATAAACGCCGACAGACAGGGTTCGAACGATAACTCTCGAAGGAATTAACCGATCTTATCCAAATTTTGCACATCGTAATATTTCCTCCAATCTTAGCCATCTCCAGGGAAGATTTTCTACCCGATTTGTGAATACAGAGTACTAAATTATTTAAATATTAAATTTGTGAGGTACAGCCTCACCTGAAGGAATATTTACTAGCTCCTTATATGCAGGCTATATAAAAATGTAAACCCATTTATCTATACTAATAAAAGAGTAAAGTGATTGACTGATTGACTGACTGATTTAACGATTCATCAACGCCCAGACGAAACGGCTGAAGCTAGAATCTTGAAATTTTGGGTGAGGGTCACTATCTGTCCAAATGTGACAGATAAGGCTGGGTTTTTGGAAATTCGTACTAGCACGGTACGAAAAGTACTAAATGTGATACCATTTGTATTTGGCGAACCGGTGGAGCTAGAACTCTGAAATTTGGTTTGGTGGTCGTTGATGGAGTGTAGAATAGATGTACCAAAGGATTTTTGGTACATTCGAACTATAACTATCCGAAAAGTACGAAAATGTACTAAATTTCGTACAATTCTGTAGCATGTTAAAGGAAAGCGTTAAAAACTTGAAATTTAGAGTGTGTATTAAAGTTGAGAAGTAGGGTCCATTTAAGGAGATAGTTTTGAAAGCGTGTACTCATGTGTACGAAAAGTACTATATGGTACTATATTTGATACAAATTTAATTTGGAGATAAAAATCGAGCTTGAATCCTGGAATTTGAAATTAAAATTACCGTCGGAGTGTAGGATGGGGATATGAACGTAGTTTTGGAAATTTGTTACTTATGTGTACGAAAAGTACTAAATCGTACTATAATCGGTACAGTTTGGATTTGGGTGATCCTATAGAGCGGGAACAATACAATGGTCAGGATTTAGTTTAAGAAAATAATACTTATGTGAACTAAATGGTACTAAATTTGGTACAATTTGAATTTTAGGTGAACCAATCGAGCTAGAATCATGAATTTTGGAGTCAGGATCACTGTTGAGGTGTAAGATTGAGATATGTAGGAAGTTTTAGAAATGCGTACTACTGTGTACCAAATTTGGTACACTTTGAATTGTGAGTGAACCGATAGAGTTGGAATCTTGAAACTTGGATTTGGAATCACTGTGGCGGTGTAGGGTTGGGGTATGTAGGAAGATTTAGAAATTTGTACTAAGTGTACTAAATTTGGTACAATTTAAATTGTGGGTGAAGCAATAGAGTTGAAATCCTGAAATTTTGATTTAGGATCACTGTGGAGGTGTAGGATTGGGGTATGTAGGAGGGTTTGGAAATTGGTACAACTATGTACTAAATTTGGTACAATTTGAATTGTGGGTGAACCGATAGAGTTGGAATCCTGAAATTTGAATTTGGAATCACTATGGGGGTGTAGGATCTGGGTATGCAGGACGTTTTATTGGATGGTTGAGGAGGGTACTTGTGGAAATAATGTGTGCTACATGGAACTAAATTTGGTCAAATTTGGATTTGGATGAACTTTTAGAGCTCGAATCATGAAATTTGGTACTAAATGGTACTCAAATTTAATTTATGGTCGATATTAAAATAATATGTCAATACATGTTTAAGTATTTCCTACATTCGCTAACGAAGTTGCGGGCATATGCTAGTCTTAAATAATTCTATATCTGGCTAAATCAACATAGAATTTTATTCTGATAAAAATGATATATACTTTATGGGTTCTTCACATTATGGTTAATGGTATGGTATCACTTGGCGGAGCTTATGTCGGATATCCTTCTACGTGTCTCTTATATCCTTAATGGATAAAAATAAATTCCTCTGACTTTACGACTTCGGCGATAATCCTTCATAGATTTGGATAGAGAAATGAGATTATTTCGTATCACTGAAAAATTTACATTGAATCTTAGGTCGGATCAACACCCCTTAATCGAGTATATTATACCGCTCTCGTAAATAATTCCATAGATAATAATTCAAAGGATTTTAACTGGACTGCAATATGCCTGTAGAAAAACCTTTGTCTAACATGAATATAATTTTTTTCTTAATTTCTTAAGCATCTATTGATTTGCACCTTTAATATTCAGAAAAAAACCCAATATCAAATATCTATGATAGAACTTAACATTTCAATATATAAATGTTTAGTTGCTTTCATAAATCCCTTAAAAAACATTCCAACAAGACAACAATTTTTTGACAATATCCAGGCTATAAAATGGAGACTATTTTAAAAAGATGCTCGTTTTATGAAAACCATGAACTAACTGTATAATAAAAACCACATGAAATCGCTTTTTCATCCACCGACTAACGGTATCCGCACAACTCAAACAAACACACACGCTCACTGGTGAACACCTTTTTTGTATTTTACTCAGAATGGGAAAATGTTTGCGAGTAACTTTTGAATATTGAACAGTTTTTTATGATGCTAAATTTGTGTTTTTTCCTGGTTGCATTAGAACATGGGAGCCATGGGAAATTGGGGGAGTGGGGACCTGGGCAAATTTTTATGTGTTATGCTTAAATTAAATTCGTTTAGGTAACATTCAACAAAAACCACGTCTAAGCGAAGATTTTCATGTATGAGTGTATCTAACGTATAACCATTTTTCCTACCTACCTTCCATTCAAATAAGGAAAAACTGCATGCAGCAACAACAACTAGAAAAAGAAGAATAAGAACAACAACTACAACGATGACGACGATCTCATATTACACATAGAAAAGTTGGACTAACATCTGTTACCAAACCATTTAAGTTGCCAGGAGTTTGTGTTATTAAACCTCAAACAAAATACCTGATATGGGGCAAAAACCTCTAAGCCTGCACAGAAAAGAGAATCTGTGGAACAACAAAAAAATAACATCCATTGGCTGCCTCTGACCCCCTATGTCCCACCCCTTAACTTTCAACATAAACTCGAAAAACGAACATCTATGAATAATGGCCAAATGATGAAATGCAAATTTTCAAAACCATTTAAAATGTCTGCACGAGGTAGAGGGCTGTAGAGGAAGGTCTGTTTGCTCAGAGTTTGCGATAGGTCGTTCATTCGTTGCCAATGCTACAAATCTACTTGGGAATTTACAAAGGTGTAAATACAATTTAATGCGGTTTGTTAAACATACCATACCAATACGATTGCCGATAATTTAAGGAGGTTTTGTTGAGGCAATCGTTCCTTAATTTGTATACAGTTTATCGTTCGATGGATTACGAACCATGGTGAAAATATTCTTGGTCAAAGTCCTTTGTTAAGTGGTCAGAGGAAGGGTGTGTTAATTTGTTTATTAATATTTAAAAATTCAATGGAGGGATTAAATTTATTGGTGTTATTGAAGTTAAATTTATAACCTAAACAAGCATGTTTTAAGGTTATTAAAAATTTGGTTGGGTCCTGAAATTTGTAACAATGGAATTTGTAACAATGGCATAGTTCCAATAGAATAATTCCGCCCATTTCACGTATTAATTTCAGTTTCTTGTGATTAAAAATCTTCCTATGTATAGTATAGTCTACAGCTCATTTTTACATTTTGTTATTTCACCAATCGTAGCAAAAAGCTTTCCTTTCATCTGTGTCTTCAGTTTTGGGAAGAGGGAAGCGACAGCAGGGCAAAATCCGGTAAATATGAGGGTCTTGTCCCTAGCCAAAAACTGGTGCTCTATCATGTTGCAAAATCCTTGGGCTTTCCACAATTCTGTCGGCTTCTGATCAAGCTAGTATTGTTCATCGTACGTCCAACCTTGTAACAAGATTTCATGCTGTCGAAGAAAGCATTAGGCAAAACCACACATTAGACCGAACTTAATGAGCTTTTTCGCTAAACTTCTCAGCCTTCTTTAAGCCCGTTATACCACAGATGAGCACGTGTTCTGCTCGAAGTAGATACAAGAAACACCATCATCCACATTCCTAATGTACTTGCGCATAGCAGTTTTTTTTTACAATAAAGGTAATATAGTTTATTTCGCATCGAGAGTTATTGTGCGCACCAATCGTCCAGGCAGACATATCGACGGACATTTTTCAATCGACTCCAATTTTTTCAAACGGAGTTGATTCAAAGAAACATGTGGTCTAAGAACAATATTTCGATGAGGCACATGCCAAAAACAAACTGACTATTGGCGCTTTTTGTCAGACTTGGTTTATAAATGTGGTATGTAGATAATTGAAATTATACAAATATTTCTGACATTACTTCTAGAATAAAGGCCGGATCCAAACTGTTTCTTACCTTTGTGAACTATACCTAACGTATATCGATGTACGTATATCGATGTACTTTCAATACTTCTAAGATTGTGGCCGCACTTTCCAACCAAATATATACAGCTTTGCGTTCCGGGGTTTCGATGAGAGAAATTTTATTCAATAAAATATTTAATATCGGTCCATGCTTTGTCAAAGCTCCGATATTAAGATCTCACTCTATTTTCAGTATTTCTAAGGTTTTACGAGCATCCTGTGTATAAACTAGCGTTCCGTGTTTTTTGAATGTTTACATTTTGCTACGTAATATTATTCAATATAGGTCTTGCTCCATATTAAAGTCTCAATATAATTACAGTAGTTTGAAGGTGTTCTCAAGTTTCACAGGTCCGGGTCTACTGGACATCTTGGGCGTTGATATTCTCGCCTTGGTCTCCTCGCCATTTACTGCCAGACCCACTTTCAAAGACCGCTCGCAATGTTCGACCCATTATATCGATGCCATGGGCGTAGGCGAGTAACATATATTGTTTGGTGTACAGAGTGCCATTTATGTTCACCTTTGTCTCTCGCATGACCTTTTCCAGCAGGATATTAAAAATATCACATGACAAATTGTCACCTTGTCTGAATTTTCGTTCGGTATTAAAGGTCTGCGATGCGTTCATTTCGACTTTAACACTAGAACGCCGAAGGCGGTCATTTTGACCGCTTTCCAATTTCAAGTACAAGAGCAACTGTGCATTTAATGACACTTTTTTTTAAAATATGGTGACTTTTTGTACCTCATAGAATTACGTTTATTATAAAAAATTCACCAAATTTAAAAAAAAAAGTGTCATTAAATGCACAGTTGCTTTTGTACTTGAAATTTGAAAGCGGTCAAAATGACTGCCTTCGGCGTTCTAGTGTTAACTGCTGACCTTTTGCCAGTTAAATGTATCCTGCATATTAATTTTGCATTAACTAACGCAGACGTGGCATTAAACACCTCTGAACGGATAGAGCTGTCGAATGCGGCTTTATAGCCGATGAATATGTGGAAGGTGTCGATGTGTTTTTCATGGGCTTTTTCCAGGATTTGGCGCAGAGTGAAAACCTGGTCAATGGTGGATTTGACAGTTCTGAAACCGCCTTGGTATGGTCCAATAATGTAAGTTAATGTCAGTCGTTCACACAACACGCTGGATAGCACTTTATATGGGATGGGAAGGAGACTTATTCCTCTATATTTGGCACAAATTATCTTCTCTTTTTTTGTGCACGGGAAACAGGATCTGACCACCAGTCTGGTAACCATCGGCTGGTTACCCATCGGCACCTGCTGCTTTATTATTCTTCAGCCGATTGATTGCTATTCTTACCTAATCTTGGCTAGGTGGCATACAATCTATACCATCACCTCTAATTGGTTCTGCGGTATCTTCTTCACCGCCACTATTTGATAGCAGAACCTTTGCAAAATGCCCCTTCCAGAATTATCTCCCGATAATTCGCTGACGCATTACTTGTTGCTACTGTCTGCAAGGTTGCCCTATACGCTCGTACCACGGGTTTATTAATTGCGGTTTTTGGTACCCATATTGTTCCTTTTGCTGCAATTTGCAAGGCGTGGGCAATTCTATGTCAATGTCCTTTCATATTATTAACGGGACAATCGATTGAATGTCTAATGAATGGATGAATGTCTTCCGTCTATCACAACATGATTTATTTGATTTCTCGTTGTTTAATCGGGAGAAATGCAAGTGCCCTTTGTATATCCAGATGCTTGAATCTTGTGGTTTTTGTTTTTTTGCTTCCAAAGTCAATCAGCTTCATGCTGTTGTCTGGTTTTTCTTCATGGAGGCTGAATTTTCTGACGTTGGAGCCAAAAATATTTGCCCTTCCGATTTTTGCATTAAAATCTCCTGGCATTTTAATTACATAGCCAAGGCAGCGGTCATAAGCTGTTTCTAGGCGCTCGTAAAATATGTCTTTGGTCAGTTTATCTTTATCTTCCGTCGGAGCATGAGCCAAAAAAAAAAGACTGATGGAGAAGAACTTCGCTTTTATAAGGATTATAAAAATTCGCTCATCTACTGAAGTGAATCTGTAGACGAGTTCTTTTATTCTCCTGTTAAACATAAATCTGCAACGATTCATGTCTCGTTTCATGGCAGCTATAATACAAAGTGTAATCGTCTAATTTACTTATGCCAGTCCCTTTTCATCGCATTTCCTGTAAGGCGATGGAAAGTGAAACATTTCAAGTGCAGATTCGCAGATCGTGGTCCTTTATACGTTTGCGGGGGTCGTCGACAATAGGTGGTTTGGTTTTCTTTTTCATAGTAGTTTTTCCGAGTGTGGGAAAATAACCCGACACTTCAACCCATTTTTGAATATTGCATCTAGATACCAAAAAAAAACCTTATACGGATATACTTCCCAAAGATCGGATGGATTAAACCTTTTGGTGGGGATATTTGCCTCATAAACGAATTGAAAACGTATCTGAAGTCCTCAAAATACCGACAATGGACTACCGTTATAGTGGACCAATATATGTAGATTTTCGTAGCAATATTTGCCACAGCTTGAAAACCAAAAGTATCAAATTAGAGTCAATTGTAAAACATACTCAAAACCTTCAAAATTCCAAATAATGAGGTGTACTACTGTATGGGAGTTACCCCGACCAATATTTATTACTTATTTGTAAGGAAATTTGCAAACAAATTACAGTCATAAATATATCGTTAGCTGAAATGCAAAAAGGCGTAACTAACAAAAGCATAATTGTGTAGGAGAAGCAAAAAACTATTTTGAATGAAAACTATAAACATGTCATGTGAAATGAAAAAGTATGCCCGGCAGGGTGATATTGCATAATAGACTATAATTTTTTTAACAAATTTAGTTATTTAGTTTAATGGCAGTCATAATAATTAAGTAAAAACGTGATTTTTTTGTTAGTTACGCCTTTTTGCATTTATCAAATAAACCCACTTGTAGTTACGTCCTTTGGTTTTTTGTTAATAGAAGGTCCTTTTTTGACCGCAGACTTGTAAAACTTTGTCAACACACAATTCACAATATTCATTCAAAAAGTCAATTTTCAATTTTTTGTTAGTTACGCCTTTTTGCATTTTAGCCGACGATATGATTCCACCTAATTTACTTGAAAACATTACTCAACCTCCCTAAAATATAGAAATTTGAGAGATATCGTTGTATGGGGTCTATCATCAAGGGTGTACAAATATTGATCATTTTAGGTAAGTGGATTTGCTACCCAACGCGAACCCAATGTATGTTCAATTCCGTTGAAAAAAGTACCCAAAATAAGGATCCTCAAAGTATGTGTAAATTTTCAAAGCTCAATGTCAAATATTGCGAGCATTAAATCGGCTTAGAATTAACAATTTTTAAATTGCGCTAATAAATAAACAAAATAAGTGACCTGAATATCCATCTAGGTATTCTCATGTTCGATATGCTTTGCAGTGCATTCCAAAACTTCCAGTACGAGGTCATAGTGCTAAAAGATAAAAGCAAAATTCAAAGGAAAACTATTTCATATTTTTGATTTCCAATTTCAAATAGTTTTTCTACAAAGCTTTCACTGAAAATATGCTCCCAAAAATCAGAACATATTCGAATCAATTAAATCCAAACCTTGATTAATTTTTCTACCCCAGCTTATGCTAGCATAAAAATACCTTTGCAATAGAACAAAACTTCTAAAAGCCTTAACACTCTCACACATGTCCAAAACTTTACACCACAGACCACTTGAAGTTGCATACCCATGTATTCGATTTTATGCTTCGAAATTTTCTTGTAGTTTTTTTTTCATTCAATTTTCAAATTGCCACAGTTGATTGATCCCTAAAGAATTTTACTACAATCGTTGTGAAATTCGACGAAAAAAGTTATTAACTACCATCGGCTATGGCACGCACAAACAATAACAATATGTTAAAGTTCTCATTGTTTGTTTTAATTTGCCAATAAAAGCTTTTAAATCAATTTCCATTGGAATTGTTTAAAACTATTTCATTTTTAATGGATATTAACACTTGACCTTTAACTTTAATTACAGCAATGACTTTTGTTTCTGTTCTGTTCTCTGTGTGGGTGTATGTATGTGTGTGCGTATCTTTGTGTGTGTGTTTTGAACCCAACAAAACGATTCATTGTGGACGTGTGGCATGTACGTTGTTGAAAGCACCAATCACCATAGTCATCGTCATCATATAGCAAGTCGCTTTTTGTTTCGTCCTCGCCATCATTGCCAACGTCAAAGCCATTGCCATTCAGACACTCACTCACACACACACATACATACAGACATTCCCATCAGCATAATCATCGTCCTCATCATCGTCATTATTATAATCATCATTATGGGAGCGGGTGGGTAGTCTCATCATTGCTCTCTTATGGTAAAACTATCAAACAACCTTTTTCATAAATGCTTTGATTAAAAAATAATAGTCAACTAACTTTTTTGCCCCCACCACTACCAATACTTATGTATTTCTACCGTCAATTAATTGTGACAGTGGGCTTAGGAGAATTACAAATTAACTAGGCTAGGGCTGCTTTTTGGGCATATTACGGCTCCAACTTAAATTTTCAGTAGAATCCGACTTCTAAATCGATTACGTAAATGTAATATACGCATATACCATTAGAGATT
This sequence comes from Musca vetustissima, assembly GCF_032173495.1. NCBI lineage: Eukaryota > Metazoa > Arthropoda > Insecta > Diptera > Muscidae > Musca > Musca vetustissima. The sequence goes on from NW_026879156.1 coordinate 23,841, forward strand.
TTATAAATATTCCACTATTAAGCAAGTCCCTCAGAATTGAATACGAGATGTTTCTTAAGAAGAATTACATACTTTGTCTCTGTAGAAAAAATACTAGGGCATCAATGACACATTTTTCTATTGAAAAATATCCTCTAGGTATTGAGAAGACAATCATAAAGACAAGTAAAATCGTCCTTAAATTTGGCCAGACCGAACTTTCACCATAAACTGAACATTTAAAATCGTTCGGGACCTTCATAAATGTCGGTCCCATGCTAAATCCTTTGTATGAAGATATGGGGAATATTCTCAAAAGTGGACCGATATAAATAATTTTTGGTAGGAAGATTTTCTATGTAATGAAAACCCAAAATACCAATTTACGACAATTCGGTTCAAAAACGTGGGTCTCCGGTGAATATTTGGAGGTGTTCCGAACGGAATGATAAATTTAATATACACTCCAACTTATGGCGGAGGGTATAAAAAAATCCCGTGGATATTGGTGATGCAGTTTTCTATATAAAAATTCTTCAATCAATTGAGGCCACACTCTTCGTAGGAAATCATTCGCCAGGGTACACTTTTCCTACTAAACAAGTTTTCAGGCCTCTCTATTCTACTTTTTTCTATAGAAGAAATTCTGCGAAAGCCGACAAGGTTCATAGCAACATTTTTTCTATAGAACAATTTTTTTTTCAAAACAATTTAAGCATCGCCATTAGACGTGGCTTCGCCCATATGCAGGGTTTACTTCTTAAGCTCGGCCCAGAGTGGTGGATTTCTTCTTAATCTCCTAATGCGTGATCTCTTTCCACACTACTCTTAAGCTGCGTTAATAAACGTTTTTCACCACACTATGGTACAGGGTATTATGTCTTTGTGCATATGTTTGTAACAGGCAAAATGAATCGAGATATATCCATGGTTCCTTTTGTGAATGTGCATAGAATCACTTTCGATATATGCATGTCCGTCCGTCTATGTATTTGTGTGAACAACGTACAGGTCGCATTCATGATCTGACTTGGATGAAATTTGGCTAATGCCATTTATTTGGCCCAAGGACGAACCCAATTGAAGTTGGAGAAAATCAGTTCAGATTTAGATATAGCTCCCATATATAGTTACGTCCGATTTTATGTAAATGGTGCACTAAACTCCCAATATAGGTCAGATTGAGAAACAATTTTGCTCAGAGTACTGAATTAGGTTCACATTGATGCCTGCGAAGGTTTGTTGAAATCGGTTCAGATTTAGATATAGCTCGTCCTTTTTTTTAATGATACATCAAATTCCCAATATTTGTCCGATCGGACAAAATTTTCCAAAAAGCACTGAATTAGATCCATGCTAATGTATACGAAGTTTGTTGAAATCGATTCAGATTTAGGTATTGCTCCCATATATAGTTTCGTATGATTTTATGTGAATGGTGCACCAATCTCCCAATTAGGTCCAGATTGATGTAAGCGAACTTTCGTTGAAATCGGTTCAATTTTAGATATAGATATAGTTTCGTCCGATTTTATGTAAATGTATGGTACTCCATTCACATAATATTGGTCCGATTGAGACAAAATTATTTACAGAGTACTGAATTGGGTCCAAATTGATGTATGGGAAGTTTTGTTGAAATCGGTTGAGATTTAGATATAGCTCCCATATATAGTTTCTTTTGATTTTATGTAAATGGTGCACCAAACTCCTAATATTGGTCCGATTGAGTCAAAATTTTGTACAGACTACTGAATTAGATCCAGATTTATGTAGGAGAAGTTTTGTTGGAATCGGTTCAGATTTAGATATAGCTTCTGCGAAGGCAGAACTATAAATGAGTTTTTCTCAAACCGTGTTTTTACAAATGGCGGTCACCATAACTCAAAAATTAATAATCTTATCGGTTCCAAATATGTATATATAAGTGTCCTATAAACTAGGACAAATGTCGGTCCACATATAGATAAAGATTGCATAAAAAAGTTCGTCCAATTTCATGTGAATGTTTTTTGAAAAATGAGACGTCTGTTAGGACACTTCTGGTGAATATACCCAAAGTGGTGAAGAGTGTCATATAATCGGTCACGTCCTGACTTTACTACATTCCTTACTGGATTTTCATTGTCCTCTTCCATTTTAACAAAAAACAAATCAGGAAACCTTATATGCATGCAATATGTGGATTATGAAGAAGTGTCGTAGTCGTCTAAATAGATATAATTATGTAAACATAATAA
>NW_026879157.1:0-25338 GCF_032173495.1 Musca vetustissima
GGCCAACAATGAGTAGGTAGATTTTTTTACAAAATGTGAACCCAAAATATAAAATTACATACAATATTGTTGTAAAACTTGCCCACATGTGGGATACCCGGCACATGTCAAATATTTATAATTTTTGATAGGGAGGTTTTCTACTCAACGAGAATCCATAATACCAAATTACAGTCAATTATGTGCGACTGCGTGGTATATGTGAGACCTCAGTCGTACATGGAATTCAGAAAACCAAAGTCAAAGATCCATAGAGTATAACAGAGAGTTCCTCATGGATGGACGATATATCCGCGACTGTTTAAATAAATGGATTCTACGCCCACCGGACGGCATTAAATGTTTTTTGTATGCGTATAACTGTACGACCAAGACATCTGGATCAAGAAATAATGATACCTGGGATAACTACCTCAAAGTGTTTACATATCACGATTATGCTGCAAGACTGGCATAAATCAAAAATGGCGATTTTTGAAGTTTATGATGCAGAATTGTTCGCTATATCAGATGAATGTCTCTTTCACACTCTGAGGCATCTGTAGAAGCATCCTCCTTTGGTCTCTTATCCTATAGAAGTCCCCTACGGAGGTATCCTATCGTATAGAAGCTTCCTGCTGCAAGACTGGCATAAATCAAAAATCGCTATTTTTGTAGTTAATGATGCAGAATTGTTCGCTATATCAGATGAATGTCTCTTTCACACTCTGAGGCATCTGTAGAAGCATCCTCTATTGGCCTCTTATCCTATAGAAGCCCCCTACGGAGGTATCCTAACGTATAGAAGCTTCCTGCGGAGGTCTGCTATCCTTTAAAAGCCTCCTACGGTGGTCTGCTATCTTATAGAAAACATCCTCCGGGGGTCTCTTATCATTTAGAAGCCCCATACGGAGGTTTTCTATCGTATGGAAGCTTCCTGCGGAGGTCTCCTATCCTATAGAAGTCTCATACAGATCTTTCCTATCCTATATAAGCCTTCTACGGAGTTTTCCTCTCATATAAAATCCAAAGAATGACTTATCATATCCTATAGAAGACACCTATGGAGGTCTCCCAGGAGGTCGCCACCTGTGGTAACTATAAAATTACCTCTGTCCGTTGTGAGTCGTTAGAAAACTTAAACACTTTTTCTGCAAAATATTTGTTTTATTTATGTCGGTCTTGCAGCAAATGAGCGATATGAGGTTATGAAAATAGAAAATTAGTGAAAGTCCACACAGTTTACCCTATGGACAGCGAAGATGGGGCTACCATTGAATGTTCAGGGGTCTAACATTCCGACTACTAATTATCCCAAGTTTCTAGGGTTTAGATGCGATAGCCCAGAGCTAAGGCCAAGAGCAAGAACAAGTTTCTCCAAGCACTAACTTCTGACAAGCAGTACTTGGGGATTTATTAAAGAATCCTTGTTGACAGCCTATACATCGGTAGGCCACTTTATGGAATGGAAAAACATTCCATTTCCCCCGAATTTACCACTTACATCCACCACCGATATCAGCAAAAGGACAGCATCTGTCGAGATGAAATAGAGTGGCTTTGGCACAAATGGAAACTGAGTGTTGTAGTCAACTCAATTCGTATTGGGTACAAATTAATGATATAATGCATAATATCTGTCCGGCAGTCTTGGAGTAGTTGGTGGTCGGAATATGTTCTTCGTAGACCAGTATGTTCAGTCGGAGCTTAATTTTAGTCGTCCAACAGTCAGTGGATTTGGTGCTTGATATTTATGTGCTACCTCCTCGACTGTATGGGCTCCTCTCCGACGTCACTCCGTCCCACACTCTCTTAGGATCTAGTCGATTTTAGTCACTTTTTACTTTTGTGATCGAATATTCATTCAGCAGGTATAAAGCATGCGACAACACTAGCATTTGAGGGGATATGCAGCTCTCTGAAGTGGTCATTGAACATTTTTCGGAAACCTTGGCAATCATCTTTCCTATGGTTCAGGAAAGTACAGCGTTTAGCGCAGCACCCTTCTTGTGATTGCCAAGGACGGAATGCCATACCTCATATTGGGCATTGAAGTCCCCCTAATATCCGATAAATAATGCGTTGTAAAGCTGCGATAGGAGTTAAGTTGGAAGAACATCTCGTCCTCGCAATAAGAGACACCCCGCAGTCTCCCCCATATAGCGGTATCTACACCATTTAACATCACATATTGCTATTCAGCGCCTCGATAATGCATCTTTCCTGCATCTTTCCTTCAACTGTGATTATCTCTGCAACAAGATCAGAGAAATTTTGGAGTTTATGAGAAAGGAACACTGCTTAATATTGGCTTAAATCGGTATCTATATTACTGTAGATTACAATAAGAATTTTAGGAGCATATGAAAGGGCTATGGGATATTATTAGTACTTCACGTTCCACATTGTTCTTTCCTTACTGATTTTAAATATTTTATCGGTCGAATTACTCATTTCTCTCAGTGTATCGAACATCTTACCAAGAAACGCTTACTGTTCAAATAGAAATACAAGCGTTTTGTTTTTAATTGCACAGACGCAAACACTCACACATAGCCAGAGCTCCATTCATTTGACGACGACGACCTATGCCTCTCTAAGTTAAGTTCACAGCCCACTCATTGTTATTGGTGGAAATCTAAGTGAGATCAAATGTAATTGTATGAACGACAGACGGTATGATGACGGTTTTGTTTTTTGTGTTTTTACCGCCAAGTTTACAATTTTTTGTTTTGTTAACTTGCTGGCATGAATGAACGAACGGCAACGCTTCGATTCGCATGAAATAAAATGAATTTGAAATGAAATGAATCAATGTGATGATGAACAAACGAACGACGACGACTTCAAACACTTGGTATAAAAAAAACAGCAACCAGCAACAACAACGACAACCTTTTGCAATTGTTTTTGACCATTTAAGGTAACCCGGTGTTACCTTTTTCGTATTGTTGTGTTGAGCTCCATTCATATAATTTTCTGTGTTTCGTTGTTGTTGTGGCGGTTTTTTAATTTGATCGTTTGTTTCATTCGTTCATTTGTCCAATGACACAGTCGCATTGCCTCAGAAAAAAACAAAAGTACTTTATTTCAGTCAAGAGCGTAGTCCAATGATGTTGGGTTGTTTGTGTGCTTTGAGACACGTTTACAAAATCATTTGCACGTCAAATTGAATTGAAGTGAGAGCCAGTAAATGGAGAGCTGTTACAAATCGGACAGAAAATGGCAATGGCGTTGATCATGATGAGTTGATAGTGCTGTTGCTGATTTCGATGATAAATGCGATAAAGAAACAGTAAAATATTGGGATCTTTCGATAAAAAATAAATAATTTCAGTGAAATTTATAAAATTGTGACACAAAATCCAGATCGTGGTCTGGGGTTTGAAAAATTCCTTATGGAGATGAAAGCCCTTAGCGAGTATGTCGAGAATCCAAAAGTACAAATTAAACATAGGACAAGTTTTGAGTTATGGTGTGATTAATTTGTTGTTTGCATATTTATAGATGTATATCCTTGTATGTGGCTATTGCGGATTATGTTTGAGATGACATGGCTATAGACAAATCAAATGAGGAATGTTTTCGTAAAACATATCGTCCGTTTATATTAAACTAATAGACACAAGTCGATATTTTTTGACATCAATATATTATACAAAAATAGAGCTCAATTTCGAACCATACATTTTTGCATCACAATACATTTCATCACGCTAAATATTAGGTTACGGAAAAAGAAATCCATTATTTTTATATGAGCTATAGGACTTTACTTAACATGCTTCGGAATGGGCCAAATATGCAACGTTTTGTTGTATGATTTGTTGTCATTTTAAACCTGTTGGTCAATTCTGCCCGTTTCTGGTCAATTGCTAGATATCAGAATTTAGCGTTTGGCCATATGGAAGCAACTCAGCTTCTTATTGAATCCAGCTTTGTGTAAATGGTTCAAAAAATTTTTGTGGTCGATTTTTAGCTCCTGGGCGATGTTACGACTGCTAACATACCAACTACGATCATTTCTCCGATTTTATCGACATCCCGATACCGTTCATTGTCAACCTGACATTCTAGTTTTTTATCTCGATATCCTCCAAAGGTAGAATGATTTCAATAGACGGTTAAATCGTCTAAGAATTCCATACTTTCGAGTACAGAATATCCCTATACTATGGTGGAATACGACTATAATTTTGAATTTTGGTATACTAAATTTATTTTATCAACAGAAAAAGTGACACCGCTATTTTTATACCCTACACAACTATCTTGTCAGGGTATTATAGCTTTGTGCAGCCCCAAGAGTTTGTAACGCCGCGAAATATTGGTCCTAGACCCACCTTTAAGTATCTCGACTATCTGAGTCGATCTAGACATGTGTGTCCGTCCGTCTGTCCATTATAATTTGTAAACACTATACAGGCCACAGTTATGTACTAAACTTCACGAAATTTTGCATGTAGGAAGGGTTCGGCCCAATGAAGACCCATATTGTTTTTGGTAAAGATCGGTTAATAATTAGGGGATGAAATGGACCAAATGCTTAATTTTTGTCGGGTTTTCTGGTCGCTCCAGAGGACGCAATTATGGCCCAAACATCTCGAATTTTTACATGAAGAAGGGGATTGGGCCAAATAATAAGCATGGCTGTTTTGAAAAGGATCGGTCTATATTTAGCGGGTCAAATGGATCCTGACTTTTGTGTGAAAAATTACAAAATTTGTATTCTACAGCGTATATATTTACTCCTGAAGGACATAGAGCCGAAAAGTTAATAGTTTATCCAAGAGGAGTAATTGGCCTTTAAATTGATACCAATTATATTGTCGTATGTACACGTATGTGTGAGCTATACGTAAATATTTACAGGTACTTACGTATACAGATATTATTTAATAAACCAGTACCACACTAGAGGGCGGAAATATAGCGCGGATCGCTTTGAAATGTTCCATGAGTTTTCAGTTATGGTCAAGAACAACGCCTATAATTTTCGGTGATGATCAGATAATAATTTTGGTATGAAGTGGACCGAAAACTTATTTCTTGTGCTTTTTTTCGATTCGATCTATAGGCTGCTATTATAAGCCGAACATCACAACACAACCCACGGTGAAGAGAATGTGGACAAGTAATTAGAACGGGTGTACTGAATATTGGTAATATTCGGAAAATATGTCAGTGTAAGGAGGAGGTGCTGTTGACCTCTAACTCACTGGTTTTGATTGGGTTTTTGGTAAATATACTATATCAGATCTGGGAATATCTCTATAAATATATTCATGAATAATCGCTTTAGGAGGCCAAAATAATGGGTTAACAATAGACTCAAATACGTCTTCAGGAACAATAATCTTGAATGAGGCCTTACTTCGCCTTTCAGAATATTTAAATTTAAAAACTTTAATTTCAATATTTGTATTTTTTTATATAGGCAGTCGTTTCGGCAGCAAATCTAGCAGCGAAAATCGTTCTTTTTGTTTCAAAAACTTTTAAATTTATGGGACTTGGGAAACAGAAGTGCGTAATATGTTTGGAGGTGTAGACGTAACTTAAAAAAAGTTTTTGAACAGGACCGATTTTGTGACTACAAAATACCAAATTACAGCTCGCATGATAAAGCTTTGAAATTATGTAAATACTTTGCAGATTCTCCTGATGATTGGTATTGAAAATGATCCCACTTTTATTCGGTATTTAGATGTAATTTTACATTTTCAATTCTCCCAACCACATTGGTGCATACTTCTGCGTAGCCCATATAATAGTACCTCCAATTAATCGGTATCAATGTCAAAATATCAATATCGTTTTATGATTTGGTATAGCTCTATCATTTTGGGTATCTTCTTCTACAGATGTGGCTGTAAGTTATTATGAATGGATCTGGTAGGCTGGCATAAAGATAAGCAGAATGTTATCAATTCAGATCCATATTTTGACTTAGACTTAATACAAAATTTGTTCCCTGTTGATAGTATTTTAAAGATATTAGCCGCATTTTTCCATTGAAGCGACTGTAACGTGGCATTCCGGGATATTCGAGGATAAAACACATATTATTAGGAAAATTGCCTATAAATTTCTCTGTTTCGATATAGCACCTACCGAATTTTCGAAACAGGTTTCCGTGTTTATATAGCCAATGAAGTTAGCTGTAATTTATCCACATGGGTTCATATAGAGCGAAATAAATCGTCCTATTATCGTTATTATTAAAGTTATAAACGAATTTTCTTATAGGAATGACTATAATTTGGCATATCAGATTATTGGTTAATAAAAAAGATTTTCCAGAAATAGCGCCCACACAAATATTAATGTTCGGCATGTTGAAGTTCGAACCTAAGTTTTTTCTGTAATTTGGAACATTTTTGTTTCAGAGCACGAACAACCTACTACTGGATAATGCAATAACATAGTCCCCATAGAAAGGTTTATACGGATTTAAGGATTTTTTTAAGCACAACTCGTGGTGGTGATTATAAAAACTTCAGCCCGGATGAGCTTAACAACAATGTCTATAATTCTAAATATTGTTTTTTAAACATTTTTTAGGCAAATCAGAACCAACACTTGGTCACATTTGCTCATTGAAGTGTAACTTACACATCACCATGTCATCACAACGCTCATGATTTGCTTTGTTGGCGACTATCAGCGTTGAAATTTAAGTTTTGTGTTTTGTTCATGGCTATTTAAAACGCCTAAGATCATTGCATTTTTTGCTGATCATTTATTGGATTTCAAACCAGAAAGACGCGTGCCATATGTCAATATTTCTTGCATGTCAATTCATTGAAATACTTTTGTTGTTTGGTCGCGCTTTTTTGAAATAAGTTTCATTTTTTTCTGTCGATGATGCCCCTACGCTCAAATTTTTGTATTGAAAACAAAAAAAAAATCCTAAGATTGTGTGTTTTCTTAATTTTATTTGTTGTTTTATTTCAAGCAGAAAATAACAATCGAACACATGTTTGTTGTTGTCGTCGATGTTTTCTTCGTCACTGTAGTAGGCTTTGAGACGCACACGCCGCACAGTGGGACACTTTTTTTTGGTGTAACGACTTTATAATCAACTTCACAACTCCATTTCGTTTGGTAATGGACTTCAAACGCATTACCGCTCCACAGTGCAACATTGAATTTGTTGACTTCGAACAACAACAACAACGGCAAAAAAATCGTCATGCTGTTGCCGCTGAAAGTGTGCCTTGAATTGATGCCCACTCACTTGACAAAGTCTGAGGCATACCGACAGTGGTTTTCCATTGATTTGTCTTCTGTGTGTGTGTGCGTGTTTTTAACTGGAACCATCCATCCAACCATCCACCGAAATGCTGACTAGTTATCATCACTCAGCCACTAATAGCAATACCTTGCCCGCTGTTATCATCGTCATCATCATCACCATAGGCTGAAGAGGTTCCTCTTACATTGCTGATGATATGACATCCAAACTCGAAGTCGTAATTAAAAAATAGTGTAAAGTTATTAATAAAAAACTAATGGTATGTAATAATTCATAAGACGACTGTACAACTTGTCAAACATTCGAATAAGAAAAATTTATAAATTATATAATTTTTAAATATTAGTCACCAGATTACGCACATTGTTTTTGGAAATCATGATTGATATCTGTTTAAGATCAGTTTGTCCTCTAGTACTTCCTCGGGCAAAGGCTGAGAAACTTTTATAGGAAATGAGTTTTGAATATGTAGATGGGAGATAAAAGTGTGTAAATAGTAAAAACAGCGACTCCTATCAGGGTCAATTTTATCTAAATAGACATATTTTTTATGAAAAGTGTTGAGGAGTAGATAGGCATATCAATCAGATGTAATAGGTATTTCGACTGTCACCCTAGAACGATGATATATTTAAGAGGACATAACTACTGAAAAAAATTTAAGACCTAACTATTTATACTCTCAATCGAATTGAAGATGCTTAGACATGAAAATAAATATATAAATATCTTTTATTGAAGTTTTGCAGAGAAGAAGTCTAACATTATCTCAGAACCATAAACAATAATTAACAAATAAAACCTTAACGAGGACCGAACCGAACTTTTTATACCCTCCACAATGTGGTGTGTATTCTAAATTCCTTAAATCCACCGGGACTATGTTATTTCAAAGTTTTCATGCTCTCTAGCAAAATGATCATGCTCTGAAAAAATAATGTTCCAAATTACAGACACTCCAGTTGGAAAACTGGACTAGGAACGGGTCACTTGTATGGGAACCATGTATCAAAAATTATGAACAGAAAGTAGGTTGCGTCCAGTTTTATATGGGGAGATTGGAGATTGACCATCGAAAATATTCGGAAAACATATTTATACCCTTCACCACACTGTGGAACAGGTTATTATGTATTTGTGCAGCGTTTGTAACACGCAAAAAGAATCGAGATGGACCCATGGTTTCTTTTGAGAATACGCATAGAATCACTTTCAGAGTCGATGTATGCATGCCCGTCTATCCGTCCGCCCATGTATTTTTGTGTCACATTTATTATCCGATTTGGATGAAATTTGACAAAGGTCACTTATATATAGAGATGCTATTTACCGGCTAAATACCCAAGGGGTGTGTAAATACCGGGTAAATTTGGGTATTTACTATATTAAATCGGTAATACAATATCTTACACCCTATTTCCGGGTTTCTGTTAGAAAATCGATATAGAATGGATAGCTTTACGATACTTTAAAGACGTGGGTAAATACTTAAATTTGGTTATAAACTCATTAACTGCCGAACCACTTGACATAGGCTGACAAAAATTTTGCTCACATTTTTTAATGTCAAAGCAAATATTGAAATCCAAAATGGGGTCCCTGGGTCCAAGTTTTGATATAGTTATATGGGGGCTATATCAAAAATTGGACTCAGGGACCCGATTTCCCACACCATTACTTGTATTGATATAAAAACAATCTGAGCCAAATTTTGGCCGCCTATCCCAAGTGGTTCGACCGTTAATAAGTTTATACCCAATTTTTGGGTAAATACTCAAAATAAGGGTACCTTTGTATGGGGCTACCAGTAAACGTGGACCTACATACATAAATTTTTGCAGGGACATTTGGTACCCAAAGAGAACACTCTGTGCCAAATAACAGCCAATTTGGTTGAAAAATGTGTCTAATAGACAAAAAAATACCTTAAATCGGGAGATACGGTTATATGTGGGGGCTAAATCAAAACTTGGACCCAGGGATTTGGATTTCTATATTTGTTTTGAAATTAAACAAATGTCAGCAAAATTTTGGCCACCTATGTCAAGTGGTTCGGCAGTTAATGAGTTAATACCCAATTTTTGGGTAAATACTCGGGTATTTACCCAAGTATTTACCCACGTCTTTAAAGTATTGTAAAGTTATCCATTCTAAATCGATTTGATAACAGAAACCCGAAAATAGGGTGTAAGATGTTGTATTACCGATTCAATATAGTAAATATCCAAATAAATACCCACAAATGTGTATTTTCCCAATTTTTCCGATTAAGGGGACCCCCCATTCTCGGGGTCAAATTTTTTTTTAATTTCATTTAATTCGAATCTACAATAATTCAAGAATGTCCCTACAAAATTTCAAGTGAAAATCTCAAGAACTCTTGAAGATATAGCCGATTTATTGTGTCAGCATCAAGTGACGGCTAAAGGGCTTCTCAAACTTTAAACGCGTTTTTCTCTTTTGCGAAAGGCGGACACGATAACTGAAAAACTAATAACCCAATCGATTCCAAATTTTTATACGTTTCTCTGTGAGTGTATAGCTATCGTATGAACTAGGATAAAGCCAATCGGTGAAGATCTTTCTTATTTTTTAGCTTGATTTTTGGTCAAAAATCGGCGATTTTTCAAAAATATTTTTTCAAAGGTTCGCCATTTTGTTAAGTTTAGAGCGACTTCAATAATCCTAGTTCATACGAGAGCCAGACATGTACTCTTTCTAACACCGTTGGAATTTTCGGATTCCGATGTTCCAGTGAGGAGTTATCTGGCCGCCATCAAAAATAAGGACTTCTCTTTAATTACAAAAAACAACAACAAAACAATTACACAATTTTTTTGTAAATTATTTTTCTTCTCTTTTAAATCTTCAAATATATATGTGCAAGGTTACAAACCTTAACAAGCATTGGTATTGATTTACCACCCCATTGTAAATCTTGAAAAATTAAAATCCTGAATGGGGGGGGGGGGGGGGGGGTTCCCTTAAGACAAAGTTTTGTACAGCTTACTAAATTAGTACCAGTTTGATGTATGCGAAGTTTTGTGGAAATCGGTTCAGATTTAGATATAGCTCCCTTACATAGTTGCGAAAATCGGTTTAGATTTAGATATATCTCCCATATATATTTTCGTTTTATATACCAAATGGTATATATCACAGTTCCTCCATTATGTCCAAATTTACATACATACATAATTTTGCTATGTATCATAAAAATGCTACAACAAAGAATCCAAGTCTGCCCGATTGACATGAAATGTCTCATAGACTTCAGAATGCTATGTGTATGAGGTTTTTAATAGGTCCATTTCAAAGGTCCTTTAAATATGATATATCTGTTCTATATACAGGATTTTGTATATATTAGCATTTCTTGTATGTACTCAAAGTTGTGATGGGTATCATATAGTCGACCCCGACAGACCTTTGAACTTTTCTTGCTGGTTATTCTAAAATATATAAGGCTAATCAATTCCTCTTACTTAACTGAAATAAGTTTCAACATTTCCACGTAAGATCTAATTATGAAGCTATTAGTTCAATGCGAACTTCACATTAATTTACCAAACCATTGAAACATTTTATACCCTCCATGGAGGGTATGGAGGGTATATTAATTTTGTTTTTCCGTTTGTACCTCATCGAAATAATCATTTCCGACCCTATAAAGTATATATATTCTTGATCAGCGTAAAATTCTAAGACGATCTAAGCATGTCCATCTGTCCGTCTGTCTGTCCGTCTGTTATAATCACTCTAGAGTCTAAACGAGTTGAGATAGATCGCCAAAATTTTGCACAGAGTGGTCTTTTGTTTGCAGGCAGGTCAAGTTCGAAGATGGGATATATCGTTCCACGTTAAGGCATAGCTCCCATATAAGGGTACCCCCAAATGTTTGCTATATTGGGTTCGTATTGGGTACTAAATGTCTCCACAAAAAATTATAAATATAGGTCCATATTTTGGGATAGCTCCCATATAAGGGTACCCCCAATTTTGCGGTATTTTGAGGGGGTTTGATAGCATTTTTCGACCGAATTCGCTGAAATTCGGTACTTTGAGTTCTTATTGGGTAGAAAATCTCTATACAAAAAATTATAAATATAGGTAAATTTTTTCGGGTAGCCCCCATATAAGGGTACCCCCCAATTTTCGGTATTTTAGGGTTCTTGAGCGAGGTTTTCAACCGAATTCGCTGAAATTTGCTACATTGGGTTTTTATGGGGTACCAAATGTCCCCACTAAAAATTATAAATATAGGTCCACTTTTTCTGGTAGCCCCCATATAAGGGTACCTCCCAATTTCCAGTTTTTGAGGGGTTTTGACCGGATTTTTTCACCGAATTGGCTGTAATTTAGTTCTTATTGGGTAGCAAATCTCCCCATATAACACCCTTTTTTATATTAAAATAGTTATCTGATTTGTTCCGTGTGTTGCGGTTGGGTAGTCGTTACGGGGAATAGTCAAATTTTACCCTACAAATTCTATTTAGCCATCTGTTGCAAGCATTGCGCCTTCTAAAGATATTGTAATAAAAAACCTCAAATATGACGATAATGAAATATATCGGTAGACATTCAGGCATCTCCTCAATATAGTGATACCTCCTGAAGGAAAGAATTGAGATAAACAATTAAAATATTGGGTTCAAAATTGGTATATACCGGTCATTAATTAGGCATAGCCCTCATATAATGATATCCCCAAATATTCACTATTTCCTACACTATGTAATCAATATTGGGCCCCCTTTAGGCATACCCTTTGTAATCTAAATTACAGTAGTTTGAGGATTTTATACTCTACCATGCTCTACCATCAGTACACTTTTTGGATCTTACAGATTTTAGGAAAAATTCCCATTAAGAAATGTTGACGTTTGTATTTGGTGTACATAATGTTTTACATAAATCGGTTTGTAGAATTATCGGTATATGGCCACTTTTTGGTATGTTCTCTATATTTTCATTGCATGTGTCTTTCAGTATATCTGTGGTGGAGGGTATCAAAGTTCGGCCCGGCCGAACTTAACGCTTTTTCACTTGTTATCATTATAATTATCTAAGAATCTACTTATGATAATTCATTAAATATACCTGAAAATCTATATTTAGGTATTCGGACACACTTTCTTCATTAACGAAAAAGAAAATATTTAAAAATTATTCGACCCTCTGCCAGCAATTAGGAATTAAAAAAAGAACATTAAAATGCTACAAAAATATATAAAAAATTGGCTACACACGACAACCATTCACTGACGTCAAGAACGTGCAACAGCACCAGTCGAACCCGGCAGCAATGTAGCAAGCAAGCAGGCAACATCATCATCCTCACCAATAGATACAATATAAATTGTTTTGAGATAAACAAACCCTTGATTATGGCCAAAGTCATCATATATATTTACAAATGTATATACACACACACTTATTTGTTTAACTCACTGTCGACAATGTTTGCTCAGAATTCGAAAAAAGCGCAAAAACACACTCACCTCACAGTTGTTCAAGTTCTTTCATAAATAAATCATTTGTATGAGAGAAGAAATTCTTTTTCTGTTGGGAGAAAGCATAGATTGCATATGAGTGCCCTGCTAATTCTCAATACCTTTTGCCAAGCAGTAGCAAATCTGAAACATAACATAAACAGAGAACTGCTGGCAAACAAGGTGAAGGTGAGAACCGAGAATGTTGTTGTTCATTGCCAAAATACAACAGGTTCAAAATGTGGACCCCTCCCTATACCCCCCCCCCCTCTATACCTTTTGATTTCACACTCACCTGGTGATGTATAACCACCATCACCACCACCTGAACGTATGTCTGTTTGGGGCTAAATTTATAAAAAAACATTTGCACGTACTCAGCCTCTAAAAATTCCACGGGTGATTCATTTCAATGTTTATATTGTAAAAAATACACGGAACAAAATTTTACCAAAAACTTTCTCCTTAGGAAAACATACACCATTTTACAAATGCACCCACAATTATTCTCCGTGTAACCAGAAAAGAAATTACCACATTTCTTTCTCTTCCTACAAAATGCTCAATCTCTTGATCCACTACCTATGACCAGGCCACCTGTAGCTGAAAACAACAATACCAACATTTTATTGAAATTTGTGCCAAAAAACTACTGACGATTGTGTGATCTTGTATTTTATTATTACGTTATAATTTTGTTAAAAATAAATTCGCGCGATTTGAGGGAAAAATTAAATTGAACAGCTAAATATGGTGGGCACACGAAAAATGCCTATTTTTGGCAAATTCTTAAGGTTTCCCGAATGATGCATTAAATACGTAATTTGGCCTTCTAGTGAAAGCCAAAAAAGAAAATAGAAGAAGGTATATTTGTTTATGTTTAGTTGGCTGAGTAAAGAAATTTAATTTTCTTTTGGGATAAACAAAATATAGTGACGTCCAAACGGTGATGATGATTTTTCTTCGGAGGAATTTTAGAATCAGGAAAAAAATATAACAATGACGTTAGATGGAATTGATGGAAAAGTGTGGGAAACGCAATTTGGGTGTTTTAAAAGGTGAAAACTGTAGTTATGTTCTAGATAATATGGAGGATACATATCCACTCTCATTCAGTACCTTCTACGAGGGCGGTTCGGAAACTTCTTAGCCTATTAGTTTTTCAAAAATATTTTCATTTTTCAACATAATTTCTTGAAACTTCAATACACTTATTCAAACACTTTTCTAAGAATTCTATCCCTTGATTAAAATAGTTTTCATCAAGGACTTCAAAATAGTTTAATAGTGGTGGAAACATGTTTCATCAATAGTTACGAAACGACGCTTAAAATTAATTTTATTTCGCTTAAGGGAACCCCCCCATTCACGATTTTAATTTTTCAAGATTTTCAATACCAATGCCTGTTAAGGTTTGTAACTTTGCACATATATAATTGAAGATTTAAAAGAGAAGAAAAATAATTTACAAAAAAATTTTGTTATTGTTTTGTTGTTGTTTTTTGTAATTAAAGAAAAGTCCTTATTTTTGATGGCGGGCATGATAACTCCTCACTGGAATATCGGAATCCGAAAATTCCAACGGTGTTAGAAAGAGTACATGTCTGGCTCTCGTATGAACTATGATTATTGACTTCGCTCTAAAATTAACAAAATGGTGGACCTCTGAAAAAATATTTTTGGAAAATCGCCGATTTTTTACCAAAAACCAAGTTAAAAAATAAGGAAGATCTTCACCGATTGTCTTTATCCTAGTTCATACGAGAGCTATACACTCCCAGAGAAACGTTGCAAAATTTGGAACCGATTGGATTATTAGTTTTTGAGTTATCGTGCCCGCCATTCGCAAAAAAATGTTTAGAGAAAAACGCGTTTAAAGTTTGAGAAGCCCTTCAGCCGTCACTTGATGCTGACACAATAAATCGGCTATATCTTCAAGAGTTCTTGAGATTTTCACTTGAAATTTTGTAGAGACATTCTTTAATCAGTGTAGATTCGAATTATATCAACAAAAATTTTGACCCCGAGAATGGGGGGTCCCCTTAAAACGATCCAAACATACTAGAAAAATTTTCCTTCTTATGCGTTTTTGGTCGACTAGTTCTACGTGCAAAATTAAATGGACTCGATCATTTGAGATGCCCATGATATTAGCAATTTCACTCACATTTATTCATCGATCATTTAATCATGCACTTTGGCTACAATTTTCGGACCATAGCATTCTGGTCCGAAGAACATGCGGACCAGTTGATACTTTGTATATTTTTTGATTTCAACCATTCTTGAGTATGGCGACTTTTAGTAACTGACGTGATGTTCTGCTGACAAACGAGTCCTTCGTCGTTGCTGCTTTCCAAAAATGACAATAATTTGTCTTCCAAAACTTGGACAATATTATGAACTATTTTTTAAATATTTAGGTATTAGTTTGACTGACTGCCCAATATCAGTCAGAACCACAATTTTATCTTCAATTATAATAGTAGGAGTTTTTCCATCAACTGGTGTTTGATTCCAGGGTTACTCTATATACATGTATTTCTGGCCTAGGCTACATAACCTTCTGCCAGCCGCCATCTGACATCTGGAGATAAAAACAGACAAAAATAAAGTGCTTGGTCCTTTTCATACCCTAAATATTAACCGATCATTACCAAACACCATAAGGGGCTTCTTTGGCCAGATCCCGCCCTACATGCAAATTTCGTGACGATTGGTCCATAACTGCGGACTGTATCGTGCTTACAAATTATAATGGACAGACAAACGGAACGTTTAGTATTTATATCGAAATAATTTGGAAAATGCATATGCGAATTTTGTATACATGTATTTCTGGCCTAGGCTACATAACCTTCTGCCAGCAGCCATCTGACATCTGCAAATACAAACAGACAAAAATAAAGTGTTTGGTCCTTTTCATACCCTAAATATTAACCGATCATTACCAAAACCGATAGGGGTATTCTTTGGCCCGACCCCGCCCTATATGCAAAATTTCGTGACGCTTGATCCGTAACTGCGGACTGCATCATGTTTACAAATTATAATGGACAGACAGACGGAAAAAATCGTTAAGTATTTATATCGAAATAATTTGGAAAATGCATATGCGAATTTTGTGACTCCAATTTAGAGGTCAGTAAGAATGTTTGAAATCATGAAACAATGGAATGCAAAATAATTCAGAATGGAGTAAGTGGAAAGTCGATGGTTGCTAGCAACAGAAACAGTAGTCAAATAAACGGTTGCAAAAGTAACCATCACCAATTAAGCAGGGAGCGGAGGATGATACGAAAACACAGCCGAACAATGAATGGTGGTTGTGGTGTTTTTTTCCTGCGAGTAATACATTTGTTTTTGTGAAGAAAAATAGGA
Organism: Musca vetustissima; assembly: GCF_032173495.1. Classification (NCBI taxonomy): domain Eukaryota; kingdom Metazoa; phylum Arthropoda; class Insecta; order Diptera; family Muscidae; genus Musca; species Musca vetustissima. The sequence continues at coordinate 16,108 of NW_026879157.1, forward strand.
AGAAAGATGTAAAATGAGCGCAAATAGTGGTAAAGTAGAGCGAAGTATGAAAACAGTTGTGATATTAATGAATTGTTTAAATTTTTTATTTTAGTGACTTTCTTATGATTACAAAAAATTTTACTGGTGTTTAAAGCGAGTTACATATAGAATATGAAATAAATTCACTATGAATGAAATTATGAAAAAGTTCATTAAAAATGTTGACGAATCATGGATCTATGTGTATGAGCCCGATACAAAATAGCAAGCGACTTCGAAGACTAGCTGAATCCCACAAAAGTTGTTCGTTGTAGTAGAACTTCGAACCAAATGGTCACCTGTTTATTCGGTAAAAATGTGAAAACTGAGTGGTACGCCACAATTTGTTTAAATTAGGCCTTCGAAAAACGAACAGAAGAAGACAAATCTTTGTGTTGAAGTCAGCGTATTTTTGGCGGCCTTACCATTGAATTGATGGCCGCACTGCCCTGAATTAGCATCCCATGACTCCTTTTTATTGGATGTAATTTTCATTGCTAGAAGATGGAGCGTTCAAAAGCCACGTTTTCGAGGTGTCCCAATCGGAGTGGAAAGAGAGCTACGACAAATGGTTTGAACACATCATGCTTACAGATGAAATGGAAGTAATTTTGAATTTCTCATTCTTTGGTGGTTAGACCAATTAGACCAAAAATTTTTCAATATTGGGTACAGCGTTTCTTTTCTTTATGCAGAAGATGGAAGCCAACATTTTCGTTTTTTGTATTTCGTTTTCGGAGATGATAAAAACCTATTCAGTTTTAGGCATATGTTTTCGATCCTAAATGTTATTGTACTAAATTCGTTTCAATCAATTTATAATCGATTTACAAATTTTCGTCCGTTTGTGTGTCTGCCTGGCACGATAATTCTCAAAGATAGTGAACGATTATATCCAAATTTTACAGGTCATTATATCTTCCAAAATTAAAACATAGTTCCAAAAGAAGGAATATTGTTTCACTTCTTCTGGTACCACCCCACAAAATATTCAAAATGTAGATGATATTTAATTTTATAATCTCATGCGAACGGAATCAAAGTTTTCACAAACTCACATTTCAATCAAGTCTTTATAATGCTTGAAGATAGGGGTTTATCGGTTCACTCCTTGCAGTACGTTCCCCATAAAGGGTCAACATTTTGAAAGATTGTAAATCCAGTACCAATAAATCTGAGTGGCTGATTAAATCTAAATATTGTACATTGTTTTATCAAATTCGGAGAAGGGACTTAGATCAAGTGCGAAGAAGAACCAATTCGGTTGAAAACCGCGATCAAACCTATAGAAATACCCAGTAATGGGTGGTACCATTATGTGGGGAGCCTTAGGCCAATATTGATAATTTTTAGTACGGAGAAATGCTTCAAAATATCAATAATGGGAATACCGTAATATAGACTAATATACCACATTTCAATACCAAGCATCATAGGAGTAATAGCTATATATGTATGTGCACAATTTCAAACATCTATGTCCAATATTACCACATTTCAAAACCAAGCATCCTATATGCAATAGCTTTATATGTGCACAATTTCAAACATATATTTCCACTATTGCGATCTCTATTGTGATTTCAACAACGGGGGAGATCAACTGAATATTTCGAGATGTTGCAAACTAAATGACAAATTTAATATACACTCCACCTTAATTATGCACCAAGTCGCAAAGTGGTGGATCTATGTCCTCAATAGTCTCACGAATTATACCTTTAAAGTCCTCAATCAACATTAGGCTTTCACCTGGCCACATATTAAAAAGTCGTAATGTGTTTCATGACAACATATCCTTGCTGATCTCTTCGAAGGATAACACTGTCCGGATTCTTCGGGTTGCTTATAGGGCCCGTAAAGCCGTCTAGTTGAAAATAAACTTTATCACGATCAATAGCACCCAACTCCGACCATCCGAATCTAAATATTTCTGCATACAAAGAAAGAAACTTCTCTAGCCACCCTACGTAACATTCACATCATTATTTCCTTATTTATTTTCTTTTCTTTCTTTTTTGTTTTTGCAAATATTTTTACGTAAGTTCAAGATTCATATGTGCAAAAAAGTTTTGTGTTCATATGTATCGAGCCTTTTCACAAAAGAGCGTAAAAATAAACGATCGAATAATCATATCTAAACAATGTAAACAAAAAAATTCAGCTTGCATTTAATATAAACAGAGCAAAATGAAAGCATAATAATAATATACTCGAAAATCACAGAGAAGAAGAAGAAGCGGCAGATGAAATTTTGTATCAAAACATGACTGTTTCATAGTTATTTTTAAATGGGCGCGCAATCATCACACAACAATATTGACCCACAAATATACAAAAAGAAATGTTTTAGCGCTGTGGCAGGGCATTGGATCGGAAGGTAGGTAGGCATGCCTCTGATTGGGGAGAGAGGAGAAAGATGGGGAACAATCGACGCAATCACAACTACTAACCCGCAAATAATTTATTTATTTTTTTCTTTTTGATGAATAATAAATACCAAAAACAAATTCACAGACTATTTTTATAAAAAAGGCAAATACTATTTGCATTTAGCCGAAATTTGGGTGGGAAGTGTTTACGTGTGGGCTGGGTGGAAGTGTGTCTGAAAAGGAAGTGTTTAGTGTCGCGTGTTCGGTATACATTTTTCTTTTGTTTTTTGATAAATTCTCTCTATCTGATTAATGATTAACACTTGAAAAATATTATAATAATTTTTCACAAACAATAAAAATTTAATGATTACTCGGGGTTATCAATCATCATATGAATATAAGGCGAGAAAACCTTAATGTGAATGTAGATTTATCTAGATGCAGATTAATTGGGATTTTCTGAAAAATTGAGGTAATTATTTTCATAAAAATTTGATGTGCACCACACTGTGGTAGAGGGTATTATGTCTTTGTGCATATATTTTTAACAGGCAAAAGGAAACGAGATAGACCATAGTTCCTTTTGAGAATATGCATAGAACCACTTTCTGGGCCGATTTATGCATGTCCGTCCGTCTATCCGTCTGTTGGTGTTAAATTGTAAACAAAGTACAGGTCCCATTTATAATCCAATTTGGATGAAATGTGGCACAGTTCATTTGTTTGGCCCAAGGACTAACCCTATAGAAATTGGGAAAAAATCGGTCGAGATTTAGATATAGCTCCCATATATAGTTTGGTCCGATTTCATGTAAATGGTGCACCAACGTCCCTATATATCTTTCGATTTGCACGAAATTTGGCATAACGTACTGAATTGAGCCAAGAGTGATGTCTGCCATGTTTCGTGAAAATTTGTCCAGATTTAGATATATCTCCCATATATATTTTGGTCCAATTTAATGTAAATGGTGCACCAAAGTCCACATATATCCTTCGATTTGCACGAAATTTGGCATAACGTCAGAATTAAGCCTTGAATGATATCTGCCAAGTTTCGGTAAAATCGGTCAAGATTTAGATATAGCTGTCACATATAGTTTCGTCCGATTTTAAGTAAATGGTGCACCAAAGTCCCTATACATCTTTCGATTTGCACGAAATTTGCCATAACGTACTGAATTGTGCCAAGAGTGATGTCTGCCATGTTCCGTTAAAATTGGTCTAGATTTAGATATAGCTCCCATATATAGTTTCGTCCGATAAATATGTAGTTGCGTTTTCTAGAAGTACAGACATAACCCAACGGATGTCCTATTGATATTTGTTTGAAGTCGATTTACATACTTCTGTCCCATTGTAACAAACGAATGACATAACAAGTCGATTCACATTTAGATTAATATCACATATTTTAGTTCATCCAATTTCATGTTAATACTCCTTTTTAATATACCGATAGTGCTGAAGGGTATCATATAGTCGGGCCCGTTCGACTTTACTACTTTCCTTACTGGTTAAATATTGTATAGGTTTGCTTAAATATTAGTTTATGAAAAGATTGGTTCAACTTTAGTATCTATTAAATTTCATTGGCCATTATGTGAGGAAGAGACTAAAAGCAATGAATCGATATTTCCCATCATCGAACTCAATATAAGTTTAGAAGAAATTTTGTGTATGAAAAGAATTTGGTTCAAAGCGACGTGGCCCAATATTCCGATGAGGCACATTTTATCGTAGCCTAGGTCCCACTATTTGCGATTGAATCGAAATTTTGTTCAGCAAACCGGTTTGAAAATGACACGTATTAAGTTTTGTAGTAATCGGTTCAAATTTCGTTATAGCACCCATATATGTCGCCCATTTTTCTCGAATTGCCACAAAATTTTTGTGAAAATGTTTTTTTGTTATCAAACATCATTTAAAATATATTTATTTCAATAATATTTTCTTTATCCAATAACAATTTACATTATCTCTAGTGTAGGTACATATACTTCATATAAGAGGCACAACACAAATTCTATTGTGAATAGCCAACGTTCTACATACATTCTAGACGTGCGTACGTACTTTCGTGTTTGGCACGCGGCAATTTCACACCACTTGTTGATGTGCGATGTGGTGTGGCACTCTAATACATTTTCAACCAAAACGAAGGGAGGAAGTCTTCATTTGGGATTGTGTGTTCAATGTTTCGGTATGAACATTGAAGTACGGCGTGAACAATCAGCTATTAACAGTCAGAGAGATAGATAATAAGGGCACGCGTTTCATCGACATATCATCAGTGATGATAGCTAGAACACACCCACACGCACACTCCCTACTGACCCACACAATGTATATTAATAATAACAATAATAAGAAAATGATGATCTATGGGATTTTTTTTTGGCGGAAATAGAGTAATGTTGTTGCTGTAAATGGTAGCATTGACCTTTTATGGAAATTGTAAAAATGTTGTTAATGCATTAATTTAGAAATAATATAAAAAAAGAAAAATAAATTTTCATCTAATTATCTATTTTTTAAGATATACCTATATATTTTGTATTATGCGACTCTTTTTAAGATTATTTCAGAATGTTGTGTGAATTGTATCAATTCGTCGGCGTTTGTATAAAGGATATAGGGTAAACGCACCTAATTATGGCATGTACCAATAGTCCGCATCTGTTTTATATAACATTAAATAAATATAAAATCCTATAACTAAATATGAAAAATACCTCGGGCATGTCGATTTCAAAAGACTTGTAACTATATTAAAAAATAATTATATTTCATAAGGATCTTCTTCGTAATTGTTAAGAATATAGAGGCAAAGGTTTTACTATAGTCGGCATGTGGGTGAATAATAAGCACCTTTTCCATCATTTTGGCTCAAAATTTGAAAATAAATTAAATATGTGCCCTATATAACGATTAATTTATAAAAAAATCAGTTTTTATAATTTTTTTTAATACAACACTAATGGAAACATCCTATAATATTAATTTATTAATGAAAATAGCAGAAAACAAGTGAAAAAGCGTTAAGTTAGGCCGGGCCGAACTTTGGATACCCTCCACCATAGATATACTGAGAGGTACTTGAAATGAAAATATAGGGAAAATACCAAAAAGTATACCTATACCGACATTTCTACAAACCTATTATGTAAACCATAATACAAATTTCAAAATGGATAATTATACACTCAGCTTTATGGCGAATGAGGGTGTATACACTTTGACACGGTGAAAACGTGTCTCATCAAAATATAAATTTTTTTAGACCCCTTTTTTTTTGGACAAAATCCGTTTCAGTAAATTTAGATTTCATCCAAACTTTGCCCATCTTACTATTTCTTCCAAATTTAGTTCAATTTCGAAGATGGGGAATATAGGTCCACTCCTTCTTGTACCTCCCACACAGGGGCTAGGTCTAAATGCGGGTTATAGTTCATTATCGAACCTTACATTCTAGTTTTTTATCTAGATATCCTCCGCAGGTGCAAAGATTACAACAGAGTCTTAGAACCAAACCCAAAACACAGAACAAATCAGATAATGATTTTAACATAAAAAATACACCAAAAAGGGGGCGAATATTAATAATTCGGCTGAAAATTTCAATCAAGAACCGCAAAATACCGAAAATTGGGGGTACGCTTATATGGGGGCTACCCGAAAAAATGGACCTATGTTCATGATTTTTTGTGGAGAGATTTGGAACCTATTAAGAACTCAATATACTAAATTACAGCCAATTTGGTTGAAAAATACAATCAAGACCCCCAAAATACTGAAAATTAGGATGTACCGTTATAAGGGGGCTACCAGAAAAATTGGACCTATATTAATAATTTTTTTCTGGAGACATTTAATACCCAAATTTAATGTACCAATTTTCATTGAATTCGGTTGAAAAACGCGCTCATGATCCCCAAAATACCGAAAATTGGGGGTACTGTTATATGGGAGCTATGCCTAAACGTGGACCGATATATCCCATCTTCGAACTTGACCTGCCTGCAGACAAAAGACAAACCTATGCAAAATTTCAGCTCCCTATCTCAATTCCTTCAGAAGATAGCGTGATTACAACAGACGGACGGACAGACGGACGGACATGGCTAGATCGTCTTAGAATTTTTCCCTGATCAAGAATATATACTTTATAGGGTCGGAAATGAATACTATGGTGGAGGGTATAAAAAAAAAGTGCACTATTTTACCTAAGTATCAATTTATCTTTTTTAATACAAATTAATTAAACACATTTTATTTACATTGGGGAGTAAACAAAATTTAGAAACATATGAACCTAAATACAATATGGTGAAAAAATGCTCTTAAAGTGCCGACTATTGGTGCACTTACCTTATATTCTCCATGGAAATGGAATCATATACCGAGTTAGCCATATCCATCTGCGCGATGAAATGAGGATAACCATATTTAAAAGAGAGCTTTGGAATTTATAACATACATCTCTTCCAATCTTAGAATGGTTTGTATTTGATATTAAATATTAGGTTAGGGAAAAACCAAATCCATTATTTTTTCGGCAGATGGCTGTACTGATAGATTTCTCGCAAAGCATCTATTTATTTCAGATTTATGCTCGTTGGAAGGGTGACATTTCGCAGTAAAAAAACAGTAAGGAAAGTTCAAAAGTGGGACAGGGCCGACTATATGATACCCTTCACCACTTTAGGTACATACAAGAGATGCTAATATATAGATATTAGAACCAATTAAAAAACATACACATACCATTTTGAAATCAATGAAAAATCATTAAATCGAGCAAAATTATGTATGGGAGCTATATGCAAATATGGACCTAATTGAGTAACCGTTGCATTTGGTTTTTGCAACTTTAATACACATGACTCAAAACTCAATTTAATACAATCTTCCAAATTTGGTCTTAATTGTGAGTCACAGGGTGTTAAAAATGGAAGTGAACAAGGAGAAAATTCAGTGCGTTTTACAGTTTTTCTTTGACAAAGGCGAAAATGCAAGCCAAGCGGCTAAAATTGTGAGTGGTGTTTATGGTTCCGATACTGTAACACCCAACTGTGTGCAATTTTGGTTTCGTAGATTCCGTTCAGGAATTTCAGTCATAAAGTTTTTATGTCTGTTGAATAAGTACTGAAATATAGAGCTCTAAAAAAGGGTGCCGAATGGTCCCCAGTCTCCCCTATACGTCAAAATAATATATCATATTTGTTTCTTACGGGACATATACAGTGGTTGGCAAAGGCCTACATACAGCCAATATTTTGAAAAAATATAAAATATTCATAAAAAAAACAAAAAATAATTGATGAAAGATGATATACGACTTATGAACTAATGGAAAAAATAATTTTATGAAAATTATTTAAAAAAATACTGTCTTTATGTTTTGTTGGGTACCATGAGCATGTATGACTGCCTACAGCCGTCTGGGCATTGAATTTACTAACATTTCGGTTTCATTCGGCATGAGCATTTATGAACTCGTTATTACATGTTTCCGGATTTTACTTTGCAGAATATCCCAAACGTGCTCTATTATATTCACGTCCGGACTTTGGGATGGTGAGCACAATTGCCGTAGGGCATAATAAAGCAGCCAATCTCTAACTACATGAGCGGTCTGTTTGGAGTCGTTGTCTTGAAAGAAAACCCAATGTTCACCAAGATGTAAAATATCGACCAATGGTTTCAGATTTTCATATAGAATAGATTTATTCCCTCTATAAACACTAACTTTCCCACTCCAGATCGCCAAACTTTAGCTCTACCGTCACTTCCAATCATCTATGAACGATTCATCTATGAACAAAACATGTTTGCAGAAGTCAATTCCCTTATCAATATACTTTTGGGCGAATTCCAATCAAAGTAAGTGGATTTTTCGAGAGTGTTTCGACTGTGGAAATCGTTACTATTCAAAGTTCTATGTACGGTTCGTGGATGTACAAGTGTAAAATTCAATAATTTCCCCTAGGAAATTTTTCTCGTTCCTATATTTTATTATTTGATTTCACACATCCGTACAAATCTCTTTTCGAGGAGCCATTGTCACACAAAAAGATCTGGTACAAATAAAAATCTTCTTGTCCAAATCACAACCGCATAAACTTAGTCTGAGTTGAAAAGAAAACTAAAACGAGAATTAAAAATATTACGATAATTTATCCTTGTCATCCAATATATTACAATAATATTGAGTACGACATGCATATCGTTTGTCATCACTTATTTTTTATGAGTTTTTTAGTTTGATGTAAAGTTTGCTTTCATTAATTAAATAAACTATCAAACTGAATTACATTCTTACTTTTTTTTTTAAGAGTAAAAATGTAATTCTTCTAGTTTATAGAGTCGTGGACCGTATGTAGATTTTTATCGGTCAATGTCTATTATTAAAAAGTTTAAAATCCCGTTTATATTTATAATTGTTCAATTAATAAAATGCTACGTGTCCATTCCTAATTGTAGTTCTGTAATATTCCATTCAAAAAAAGTCGATATTTTTTAAATATCCACAATTCTTGCTCATATGCATTGCAGTCCACTGTATAAAGAAATAATGTGTTTATATTATTAATTTATTTCAAGAAGACAATGCTATTTGTGCATACAAATATTAATATACTATTTAAAAACAATATCTATTTATTCATTTCACTACAAATTCACCTGGTATGAAAAAATCATTTGCCAGAAAACAAAAAATAAAAACCAAAACTAAATCCCTCTACGAAATGAATCATATGGCTAAAATTTGCAATATTATGAATATTGGCTAATTTTAAAAACAGCAAAACAAAAAACAATTTCTATTTTC